>NC_054058.1:51765405-51957905 GCF_017639655.2 Falco naumanni
CTTCTGAAGGAGTTTTAATTACTTGCTAATGCAAACCCCAACTAAAAAATGAAGAGGAAGAGCCAAAACATGAAGGAAGGAGAACGAAACTACAACTCAAAATCATGTTGTTAAGCCATTGGAATTGACATACTAAGCGCTGTATATGCTGCACTGAATTAGCTATGCATACTGAGACTTAAATGGATAACAAGATATTTCAATTAATCATGGACTTGGATCACAAGAAGCAGCAGGACTGTAAGCCCATCCTGTTCATCAATCTCTCTGTAAACACAAGAATTGCCTTTGAAATCAATGCGTACAAACTGACTTTACAGCACTCTGAGTGAGCAGAAAACTTGGGCATTTTCTTTTCCCAGTCAATGTACTTTCATTAGTTCACTTGCCCATTCTGCTCTAAATGACCGTAGCCTGGAAGGTCTCCTACCTGTAACAGTAATGAGTGTTAAAAGTCTTTTCACGTACTAAATCAATATTTGTAGAGGGCCGTCGTTCACATTTCTCCCACACCAGAGGTACCATGCTCTTCCCTGAGATTTTGACATAGGAAGAATGAGCAGCTGGACCTGTTGTGGCGCGACATTGCATAATAAAGTGAATTCTGAAAAGACCATAAGCCTATTCAAACTGGAGATTGGAATAAACCATTCAATATGCCTTAACCATGTTGTGAGGCTTTAAATAACTAGGAAGGATGAGATGTGAATGCATGTGCTAGAGCCATCAGTCATCTTCAAATTAGGCTGCAGATCTGCTTGTCTATTTTGGCTCCAATTGCAAACTGTTAAGGAATTACAGATTAAGCATGCATGCAGAGCTCTGCTTTTTGTCTGCAGCAGTGATATTCCAGATTATTAACTTGCTTTCTCTTTTTAACAATTTTTGTGGACCAATTTCTACAAATTCTGAAAAAAACAAAATCTTGTTAAAAAAGCAAAAGTATGCCTGTACTCTGTAAACCAGATTACTGTTGTGTTTGTAATTTTGTGCTAATCTTAAATGTAATAGATACGCAGAATTTTTAGGCAGATTATTCATATAGCTTTTTACATATGAAGAAGTTCATTTGCAGAAACTAAGTAGCATTTATAAGATGTATTTTATCTCATTAATAATCAGAAGAAAACAAACATCTGATTTTTGCGGCAAAACTTCCAAATACTGACTGCTGTGTACTTCAAGCCTATCCTTTGAAATGGCAACATTTAAACCAGAAGAGCAGCACATCAAGGGAGTCCTTTCAGCAGTCATGGTACACAAGCTTTCACTCAGCAAGACTTTGCATGATTGCATGAAAGATTGTGAGAATAAAACTTGGTTCAAAAATCAAGTGATGATGAAAGAAACTCACAGGTTCCAGAGAACCACTTGCATTTCTGGCACTGAAGAACTGAAGCTTACTTATTATAATGCCTAGAAAACTTTGTACAGACTCCGCCTGAAGACAAAAAAACACAGGTCAGAAAACCAAGGTAGACCATAGTCATAAATTGCAGTCGCCCAGAGCAGCAATGGAACCAGTGCTTCTTTGCACAGAAAATTCTACCCTTTGCCATTTGTTTTGGTTTCATCAGAATTATGACAAGACTTTAATTTACCAGGAAGAAAATATAAATTGGGCAGATGGACAAACACTCAGAAGTTTCTAAAAAAGACAGAATTTCTTATCAAATTATACCCCTTCAATACTGGTTTGACCTTTTCCCCAGATCACAGATGGTTGGGGTTGAAAAGGACCTCTGGAGGTCATCCTGTCCAACCCCTCTGCTCAAGCAGGGCCACCTACAGCCAGTTGCCCGGCTTTTGAGTATCTCCAAGGATGGAGACTCCACAGACTCCCTGGTCAACCTGTGCCAGTGCTCAGTCACCTTCACAGTGAAAAAGTGTTTCTTGATGTTCAGAGGGAACCTCCTGTGTTTCAGTTTGTGCTCATTGCCTCTGGTACTGTCACTGCATAGCATACCAAACTTGTATTTAAAACAATTTTTTTATCCAAAACTGTTTCATGGCACAATTTTTTCAGTGAAGTACTCAGGACTTCCCAGTGCAAAGTGAGTTAGAAAGGCCAGTCAGCTCCTTTCAGACTTGGAGCTTTTTGACTTTAGTTTTGAACTGGCCCTTCCCCATCTGCAGTCGTGTTCAGCTGAGAGATGCCATCTTCATTTTCTTTGCCCATGGGTGATCACAGCACCAGTGTGCCTTAAGTACCTTTTCAGGTGTGGTGCTGGAGGGCTGGGGAAGGCAAGCAGGCATCCTGTGATAAAGGAAAAAAAAAAAAAGCAGCACGAAATGGACCATTTCAGACAATTGTTTGGTCTTAAGGAAGCATTTATTGCCCTCTTTGAGAGGTAAAGAGACTAGGAAACAAAGGAATTGAGTGCCTTGAGTGCCTTGCCTGGGGTCACACTGTGAGCAGTGGCAGAGCTTAAGGGTGATTTTCAGGAGTGTCTGGTCTTTCTGTTCCTTGTTTGGCTCCTGTGGCCTCTCTCAGTTGCTGCTTTTTACATCAGTTGTCAGCTTTTCCTAAAGGTGGAGTTGATTCGGTGTCAGAGAGAGCTTATATTCCTGCCTTAAAAAAAAATACTACATCAGCAAAGCATGTGTATCTTTGACTTGGGATCCTCCTATAATCAAATCCTGATCAGGTTTGACTGTGTTTCTACATTACCATTTTGTTCAGCTCAAAGGTGTGCTTTTGAAACTAGTCATCCACTTGTCCCCACTTTCTGGGCAGTGCTTCCCATCACAGTCTGGTCTCCGAGCGCATGGACTGAATTCCTCTTGGTTTAAACTGAACCAGAAGGCAGGTTTTAGAGATGCACTTAATGGTCCCTGACAGGCACTTAGTCCAGAAAGCTAAAACCAGAGCTAGGCTGAAGAGAGCAGTGAGTACTGCATGGGCATCACCTAGTGAACATAACTTTTTGCTCTAGTGGTTTGCTTCTGGAGAGCCATGCTCCTTGCTAATGGAGCTGTAACATTCCATTTCAGAAGACATTATACGAGGAATTCAGTTCAGTTTGCCATATGCACAGTGTTTTTCACAGCACAATTCTGAATGAGAGAGAAAGAAGAGGAAAACCAACAGAGTGCCTAATAATTGCAGTTTAATAGTTTGATTTAAGCTGTGTAGTTTCTGTAGCCTCTACCTCCAACTGCTGAAATGTGCTCTGCTTGTACACAGGGAGCTCTGCGTAGGCATCAGAACAAAATGCTGGGGAGGGCAGATGCCAAAATATGAGCATTTGTAACTTTCTTTGTTTTTTTTTTAGACTAGGTCACTTTAATAATTAAAAATCTGCTTGAAGGGAAAATTAACATTTGTTTTAAACTATGAATCAATTTCACTCTTTTTTACACTTGATATATATGCCAGACTCTTACTTTGTACAGATCTGTTGGAATCAGGGTGAATTTGGACCAGTAACCATTTCCTTGCCTTAACAAGCGCCGTAAATTACAGACCATTGCCACTGTTTTAGACTCCATGTATGTTTATAAAATTCATAATATAAGAATGTATTTTTTGTATTTTTTCTAAGAATGTTTGCTATTAGTTTCAGAATAATAAGATTTCTCTATATTTATTGTCATTAAATAAAGTCTATTTTAAAATAAAAATACATCTGATGTTGACTACCATTGTTTTCCCATGAACAATACTGCTGCTGCCAAATGCCACATTTAAATTATTGCAATGTCATCTCTGTCTAATTTCCATATTCCTCCTCTTTTTCAATCTTTTTCCATTAAACTGTTACTGGTACTGAAATTTATCTCCTGTTTTTTCTGCATCCTCTAGATGGAAGTCATTCCTTTCCACACCAAGTAGATGACAAGGACCATTATGTTCTCATACAAATAAACAGTTTAGGTCTTTATACCCTTTCACTCCTGTCATGATAAACCCTGTGTTATGTTTCAGAGTCATCATTTATTTCTTCATCTGAATTGAGTCTGTGATGCTCCCACCTCCAGGCAGTCCATTCTCTCTGTCTTTCCCTGCCAGCCAACCAGCCAGCCATCCGTTCTGCTTCTGCTCTGACTCTTCCTCTCTACTCTGAGGAAATCCTTTTCTAAGATTTAGCGAATAGGAAGGTTAGAGAGTAATTTTAAACAGAGACCATTTTTTTGCACTGAGGTGTGTTGTTTTTATTTCCCTTAGGGATTCCCACAATCTGCATTCAGTAGCTTTATGATAGTTGTGGAAGCAGAGGTGCTACCACTTCCAACCTGTTTTCTGCTGGCTCAGGGTTATGTGTCATACCGAGGCCAGTACCCAAGCTGTCCTGCCACTCTTGCATCGATTTGCCTTTGTCAGACTGAGAACAAAAGAAACTTTGTCTTGAAGCATAACAACGGTTATTGTCCTACAGGCAGGATCTGGTGTTGTCACAGACCACATCTATAAGGAAGGTGTGTTTTCAAATTGACTGATATATTTAAAACCCTTCAAAGAACAGGCTTTAGTATTTTTTCTGCTTAATACATAAATAGCCAAAGTAGCATATTACTTCTGGTGGTGCTTGCTTAATTTTAATTCTTTCTGTCACCGAGTGGATGAATTGCACTTGCTTTGGCTAGCCGGTATGTGCCGGATGAAAGCAAGCTCTGCTCTGCCATGCCTGGTACACCCCACCTCCTCTCTGTGCTCCACCTGCACATCACCAGGGACGTCAGCAGTTCACACCAAGTCTCAGTTTTTCTCTGGTATGCCCACCTGTCATTTGCAGTCTACTAAATAAGGCCACATTTCCTATACAGGGGAGCAGTGCTGGTACCTGTAAGCTTTATTTTTATTTGCATTTATATGGACCTCAGCCATGAATCAGTAACAAGTACACAAAACATTGAAAAGGTATGGATGTAGTTAGTCATAAATATCCTCCACATGGCTTCGGGCAATAGTTTCCTCGTAAGAAAATAGTGTATCTTAATAGTATGATAATAGTAATAAATTCTTTCCAGGAAAGTTTAAGAAAGCATTTTTTTATTTACAGCCTGGAAGTGTATCAAAACAAGAGCCTTTTAAAGTTGCTTTCTACATTTTTTATTGCATTCTCTGATACAAGTGTCCTGTAAAAGCACTGCTAATCACTGAGATTAAAGTTACAGTTTATCAGCCAGCAATAATGCAAAGAAATTAAATCACTTCTCTTGCTTTTAGAATGGATTCATCTATTCTCTGGTTATTCCAGGCAGTCCTAGCACAGGGTATGGAAGTGCACATGTGAACACATATCCTCTGTCCTCTTTCAAGTACACATACACACAGAGATGGGTGCTTTGCCAACTGTAAAGAACGTAACTCCCAGCCTGTCTCACACTGCAAGATGCTCTATACCAGGGGTCCTCAAACTTTTTAACCAGGGGGCCGGCACGTGGATGCAGTGGCAGGCAGTCACCTGTGGCTGCTTGGTTTGTCCCCCAGCCCGGGAGGGGGGGGGGGGGGGGGGGGAGGGGGAGGAGGGGAGGGGTTCTGTAAATACCAGGGGCCGGATTGAGGACCCTGGGGGGCTGTATCCAGCCCATGGGCCATAGTTTGAGGACCCCTGGTCTATACCAATGAAGAAAAAAAGCCTTCCATCCAGTTGTATCAAGATATATTATTCTCTATAAATATGTAGCCTATGGTAATTAAATGCTGAAGCGAAAGAAAATGAAGAAAAAGCACGTGACAGACCATGGAGAGAATGGTGCTGCATTCCATGGTGCAGCAAGCACAGGCCAGGACACCAAAAAAACACCTCTAGCATATGAAGACAGAGTTTATAAGGGTAAAAAAACCAAACTCAAATTCCTAAATTGTGCAACACAAGGGAAATTACACCCAACTCTGATAGCATTAACAAAATATCAAGGATTTCTGGGTTATTAGGTAGTCACACAGTATCCACATGAGCCTGCCACATAATTTAACTCAGTTTCTGGGTGGGCATGACACAACAAGTGGCTAAATAAGCTGTGCCGGGAGCCACAGCCACCTGCGGCTATCGCCTTACCTCCCCATTCTCTGCCATCCCGTTTGGTCTCCTGTTACAGTTGTGCTGTGCGCATTCATGCAGCCATTTTCTAAACCAGTCTGGGTGCTCAGAGTGAGCAGAGTTACATGTAAGCCTCTGTGGCAAAGGTACTGCAGGATCTTTGCTTGCCAGAGCCTGGCAAGCCGGTGGAAATAGCGACCGATAGCCCCAACCCGTCATTCAGCCCTGAGCATCCATGCCCTCCACCAAGGGGCAATGGCACTTGGGGTTTGTCATGTTCTTTGGTTTTACCTAGCTGAAAGCAACCTGCCTATCAAGGGCTGATCCAGGGTTTAAGGTTACTTGTCCTGTGAAAATATTTTGGTGACCACGCCAGCATAAGTAGGCAGGGGCTCTGCCTCCTCCCAGCCACGCTGGAGTGCCTCCTGCCAGCTCCTGTTTGTGCAGCTGCATGCTGGGCAGGGGAGCGCAGCGGCAGGGGCAGCTGTGCTGGCACGGGTGGCTGTGGCCACATGGGTGGCTGTGCTGGCATGGCAAGCCTGGCAGGGGGTCATGCAGGGTGAGAAGTGGAGGATGGGGCAGTCAGAGAGGCAGCCCAGCAGCAGGATAGCCTCTGGCCCCAGCAATCTACCGAAATGCAACTAAAATGTACTCCTTATCCCAGGATTATTTGAATGAGTTAAAAAGAAAGGGACTTGCCTGCCTGCCTGAGCTGGTTATCCAGCTGAACCGTCAGGGCTGTGTCTTTAAGAGTCCCCTGCACGACTGCAAACAGGCAGGGCTGGCCTTGGCACCTGGTCTGGGTCTCTGAATATCCCTTTTCAGGGGCTGCTATTGTGCCTTGAGCTCAGGCTTCACCTGAAGCCAAGTGAATTTTTCAAGTTCAGACATGCCCTCTGGATGCTCATAACTCCAGCTACGTAGAAGATTATATAGATGGCTAAAAATTGGCAGAATTGAGCACTTACCCATTGTCCTAAATGCGGTTTTGCAAAGAATACAGCACTGTTACTTCTAAAACTGCCAAAATGTCACCTGGTCTCTGAAAACCCTAGGATGACCAGGGAGTTTTGTGATGGCAGCCTGCAGAAGGCAGAAGCCTGCTGTGCAGCTGGGGCAGAGGTGACACCAGACAGGGGTATTTGCAGGAGGTTTCAACCAGAGGCAGAGGTGTGGGGTGAGGGCGACAGCAGCTATCCATCCCCAGCCACGCAGCCCGCGGGTTACAGCACTGGCAGCTATGCCAAAGCAAGAACTGAAAAATTCTTGCCGTATCTGCTGTTAAATAGTAACTACGTAGTTAGATCCGGGAAGGGCAAAATCTGATCTGCCTCTCGTGGGGTATCGTACTTCCAGATTAACGATAAATTGTAGACCTGTTACAGCTCACAGCAGTTTTCTTTTAAAGAGACACTAAAGTAACTTTTTTTTCTCTTAAAAAGGTGTATACAATATGCACATTGTATATTATATCACTGTTCCCACACACAACTACAAATAAAAGAAAAAGGCTGCATTTGTGTTGTTTCATAACTTAAAGCCTTAACCGGAGGCATAAATATAAAAAATAAGCTGAACTGATTTTCTTTCCTTCTTTCTTTCCTGCTCCCATATTTTTTCCCCAGTGATCTATAAGTGGGAAAAAAACGTCACCATCCCCCAAGAGAAGCCATTAACAAATCCTTTATCTTGCAGCTAAAGTAATGACATCTTATTGACAGCGCAGCAGAACAAACAATGTCTTATTGAAAGCTCCAGCGCTGGAGGATTTGGGCTGTCCCCAGGACTTGAGACCAAATAATGAAAACAGGTTTAGCTACTAAATCAAAGACAATGACTGCTCTAGTTCTCCAATGGCCTTTAGCAGCCCTAGGCACACAGAAGGTGTGCATAGCTCACCAAGGTATCACCTGCACTACAAACTCCATCAAGTATGGGGACCTGACTACAAGAAGGATGCCCAAAGCAGGAAGCAGTTAAAGTATGATCTGTGGTACATATGGGAACAGTGCTGGAACTTTCTCTCGCTGCTGTACTTGACATATGGATGGGCCTGGATATACAGGTCCATCCATTTCTTACAACCCGGTTTATCCTTATCAGAGTCTAAAGTAAGTTGTTTGCTAATTTCTGTACCTCATCAAATTAATTGGACCAGCTGTGGACATTTTTGATAAGCAAACATGAGCTGGTGATGTGGGTTTTGTTTTTCATGTCTGTGCCTGATCTTATTAAAATTATTAATGTACCTTTGTTCTTTAGATAGATTCTTCTTCTTGTAGGGTCCTCTCAGCATCTTGTGCGAAAAAGAGATTTTTGCAAACCAGGTGTCACAGTTAGGCCACATCCTCAGCCTTGCACAGGATGAACTGCAGATCTCACAGCTCCATTTCTTCACAGAAAAGTAACTTGGTTTGCAAATGCTTTTTTTCTCCTTGTCTTTTCTTGTGTGTTTACAAAGCCAATGCATCACATTTGTACAGCATGTATATAATAGAATAAGACAGAATGTGAACATACGTTAAGAAAGTGCTCAATTTATCAGTATTAAATTTAACAGATCTTAGATTAAATACAACTTTTATTGTTGAGTAAACAAAGATTAATATTAAATCCTGCTTGTGCTGGAGCAGGAGTGAGCAATATGTGATGTCTTAACTTGTGAGTACGTATCTTCAAAATGCAGAGCCAAGGCCAGAAGGGAAGTGAAAGTGGGCTGAATTCAAACCCCAAGAAAACTGAACATCCACCAAGGCTTGTCCAGGAGGATGCTGGATGACCTGCAAAGGAGTGAGGTTCTCAGAAGTGGCTTCTCAAAGAGATGCTAACAACACTGGCAAACAACCAGCTCAGGAGGAATACTTCCATTTTCCAGACATCTCCCTTCAATTAAAAGCTGAATTCTCAGGGGTAAAAAAAAAGTTATGAAATATTTAAATAGGGCTTTTTTAGTAGAGAAAGAAACTCCTTAGAATAACCAGTCAGGGTATTCCCAGTGGTTCTCCCATATTTGCTACTGTAGCTCCTACATGGATGTTAGTGGCTCTGTATGACACCCTCCTGGGAGATCATTCCTCATTTAATGGGCAAGAGACGAGTTGTGGATTCAGATGGTCAAGCCCAAAGAGACAATATTCAGTGTGGTGGACAACAGGTTCTCCAACTTCCCTCTTCTTCACCCAGGAATAAGACAGAAGCACGCATCAACCTTGAGTCTGAGGTGGATTGCTTTTCCCCACTCCAGATTTAGAACTGCCTGATTTGTGTACATAACCTAGTAAACATACTCTGATTTGTATTGCTTTTTGCAAATTTGAAATACCCAATTCACCCACTTTGAAATCCCAGAATGAGACACATTTGTACAAAAATTCCAATTATTTTTTTTCTTTGCTTTCTCCAGTTGCTTCTGATTTTCAGTTGGTCTTGCAAAGAAAGAAGACTGACTATACTTGCACTTTGCATCTTATGGTCAAAATGGCATCAGGGCAGTTCCCTACCCCATATTGGTGGACTCTCTCAGCAGCAGCATGTTCATTTGAATCCAGCACCACCACATCTAAGTTCAACATCTGGCCCTGGTCAGCCTCAGACATAAGCCTAAACACTTGCCACTCTATCTCATTATCTTTTGCTTTATCTTGCCAGTGTAACAGGAATTTAATCTCTTTAAATATAAACATCCTCTGTTTTTAAATACCAGGAGCTTCATCTGGCCTGTCTATGGTTAAGCTATCATTAGAGTAGCTTACTTTCATTTCGCAAATGAGCATCGCATCGTGGCTCAAGAGGTACAAAAATCCCACAAATTATTCTTTGCATTGATTTTGTTATTCCTGTTGTCTGGCCTTAAATGGGATTGCAACTTGAAAGGTCAGAGCATCCTGTATATAAAATCATTGATTGTCCAGTACTGGAAGGGTTAGGACATTGTAACGACATAGTCTGAAAAAGTTAGTTACTGCTTTACTTCAAGGATCTCTATCACTCAGTTCACAGACTACTTAACTCCACATTATCTAATAATTTATCCTCAATCATACTTCTAACATGAATGGAAACATTACATTCTTTCAAACATTTTAAAAACTGTTACAGATTAAGTCAATCAGATCTTTGCAACAATTCTAAATGTAGGAACATAAGGTACATCGCAGCTATTCATGATGGAGACAGACAGCTTTGCAAAGACAAAATTTCATGTTCAATACAGTGAAGTATGATGAATCCCACCCCCTTCCTTTTTCTCTAACAAAACCACTGGATTTTTTTGTACTCTACATTTCCTAGGCACCTTCCCAGTTGATGATGCATTTCCATGGACAAAGTTCTCCAAAAACTGCTGGAAATGTACTTATCAGAAAGATCAGAAAAGCCATCTTTGGTCTGCTTTCCTCTTTGGATCTGACTGACACAAAGGAACCTGGGCTGTACTGCCTTCCAGGTCAAGCAGATACATGTCTATTCAGTCATGGTGAAACTGGACACTGGAGTGGATTTTTATTTTCATGAAATGAAAACTTCAGAGAAGATAATAACAATTATTAATGAGCTTCAGGTACATTAAAGAAACAAATGAAATATAAAATACAATAATTTCCAGAATGATTGTAAGTAAAGAAACACAAGAAAGGACACCAGTTTTATGGTGAACAGTCCCACACCTTGCCCTTCTCTAGAAGATCCCATCTCTAAGGTGACACGCACGTACATATTTCAAGATTATTTTTTCCCTCTTTATTGTAAAAACTATACTACCGAGTATCTTAAAGTAATGGCTGAAGAGACAAACTGTACTTCTAGGCTGATACTGATCTTGGTGCATGTGCAAGCCCTGCAGCCCCCAAGTTCTCTCCCCTCCCTGAGCAAGGCACAGGGCTGGGATCAGGGCATTCCTCCAGCCTGGGTGATGGCACCACCGCTTAAAAGCACAATAAGAAAAATGAGCAGTGAGAGTAGAGGGAGAGGCCAGCCACAGGGCCAAGTTTTACCTAAATCAGCATGATAATCACATTTCTTCGCAAGACATTGTCCTTAACAGAGGTTGTTCTTAGCCTGATCCTTAATAAAGGGGATAATAGCTCATGAGAACAACAGTCACAGGAGATATTTCTAGTCAGCTTTTGTTCTTGTACTTGGCCAGTTTATGTGCAGCCTAAGGGTATAAATAGAGAGACTATAGAGGGGATTAACAGACTTTCTTTCCAGCAGGGCTCATGTGCCAAAGCGATGACTTTATTAGCATTGTTTCCCCTGAAAGGTTTGTTTCACTCAGAAACCAACACAAAGGCACCACACTCTTTCCGGAGGCCCCATTTTCTCCTCTGAAAAGGAGCAAGGCTTCAATTGTGGATCTAGTTTATCTTTCCATTTGGGACAACCTAACCAGATTTTCCACCTCCCATTTGCAGACCATCATCAGGGACAAGGTTTCTGTGGGGATTTTACAACCCTACAAGCTCCGCATCAGCAGAGTCACATTTTAAATACAGCATTTTAATGCTGAATATTACTCGATGAACACGATGTTAGCAATGACTGTGGCCTTTCACTTGCCTCTGCTAAGGACACAGCATATAAAACATCTCCTGTGTAGTGTCACCCCAACAGAAAGTGATAGAGGATGGGAAAACAGGGATTTAAAGGTTAAGCCTCACATCCTCAAGTTTTAGGGCTCTGGAGCATAGACATCTATATCTGAGCAAGCCAGCCCAGGAGGCTTTTGTAATTAACAGAGAAAAACTGGCACTTTTCAGGTGTGATCCTTCTGATACACTTTGATGGACATCTGAATGTGGTGAATCACCTGGAGGTAAACCAGAACGGGCTTAGTTGCCTGCAGGTGACTAGGCAAGGCTATATTTCTGCTTCTGTTCTCTATCACACATGGACAATCTAATTTACTAAGACCCCAACTTCTCGGTTTTCTTTTTTCCTTTTTTTTTTTTTTTTTTAAACACAATCTCATCTTTGAAAAGCTTTTTCAAAATGAAGTATTCCCTTTGTAGGGATAGATCTCACATAAAAACAAACATCGTGGAGAACATGTACAGTCACAGCAGAAAGTGCAGTGACTTCCTGTGGAGAACAGCTGGAAAAAGACAACATAACCACATCCAGCACCAGAGGGCCAGCATGACCTCATTCTGCACTAGGTGCTTCATAGAATCCTCAAAAATGTCTGCACATGTGATTAAATACGCTCACAAGTTTAAACACCTCTCTGGACCAGCTCTAGGTTTCCAGCATGCTAAAGGATGGAGCCCTCGCAGTCTATGGCTAACAGCATTACCATAGATGCATCGTTAAGCAATTTGAAAAATTGATCATTTTGTTTTGACCATCTGTGGGGTGGGCAAGGTCTCTCTGGTGAGCCACAATCAGCTGTATGATCCTGTCTGATATGTGCAGTGCTCAATTTAAGCAACTAGAAACAACAGTCTGCATGACAGGGTAATCATTCATCCCGGGTGCCTTGTGCAATGTCAGGATGAAGGCTGAGAGCCATCTAAACAGCTAAGTGTGAATTACTACACCATAACTCAAAGTCACTGGTATCTTTTATTAATCATTTATAGAGCTGTGTATTATTAATATATGCAGAAGCAGCTGTCTCTCTGTCTGGTGGAACTTGCTTTTGTGAGCAGTTTGGGGGAGACCAAGGAGATGAAGAAGCAGAAGTCCAGCAGAGCCTTCCCAAATGAGGAGATGAGCTGCAGAAGTAGGTCATAAAACCTCGCACTAGGTAGATGGGTCCCTTCCCTCATTAGGTTATTTTTAAGCACAAAGGACTAGATCCTTAGCTAGTGTAAAGTGCTTTGGTCCCATTGACTCCATTACAGCCAGACATATTGACACTCCTCAAAAATCTGGCCTGTGATAATTTAAGTCTAAAGAAATACTCCCCGACAGACCCCATTTACAAGCCTAAGACATACATTGAGTGTGCAGTAACACCAAACAGGACATGCAATGCACTGCTATAACAGTAAAACTTGAATGTTCCTCAAGTCATGGGGCCAAAGTGCTTTTACTGCTGCATGATGAATGCATTACAGAGATGAAGCTGTCTCTATGTATTTATAAAACAGATACTGCCTTCTTATTCACTGGTCTGTGTCCTTTGCTTACCAACACATTAGAGCAGCCCTCTAGGACTTCTTCCACTTGAGGACTGAATCTTTGAACCACTCTGGAAGATTAAAAAGCACTCCTGGTTTTACAGAAATCAGCTTCTCCTATTTAAACACCTGATTAATTCCAAGGCAAGCATTTCCCTGCATTTTTTTCTTTTCAATCTATTTGCGGGACTGCTGTCTGCAGCACCTTCCAATACAGCAAGACCAGCTTGTTTAACCTGTTAACATTTGTACCTCAATTGCTCCATGAAAAGGCAACTTTAAGGAATGAATTATCTATTTCTTAGCTGTCTTTAAAACTGAGTAAAAAAGGAAAAAAAAATTGGTCGGTTTGTTTGTTGTGTTGTTTTTTTAAATAGAGCTGAATGGGAAATATTTTCCCTCCCCAGAGAGTTTCTAAGAGTTCAAACTGTTTTATATTCCACAACCCAAGGCAAACCCAAGACCTTGGGAAATTTTCCACAACCAGATTTAAAAGCCTGGAAAAGACTGGAGTGAAGCATTTTCACCTGCAATTTGGGGAAAGCAGACTGAGGTTCCTATGCCAATGTGTAATTATCTAAAATGACAGTATAAATTTATTTCATCAGGAGAAACTCAGACAGTCCTTCCCAGCTAACTCTTATCCTAGCTACCATCCAGTATTGGGGTGGATTCCTGCCAGTTTTGAAGCAAAGGAAGTCTGATCTGAGACAAAGCCTTCAGCATCCCAGGATGGGCCCCAGACACTCACCCATGGCAGGAGGAAGAAATGTTTCTCCCTACTCCCCTTTTCCCTCCTCCTCTTCTTCTTTCCTCCTAGCTTGGACCAGAAATACTGTACTTCAGCCAAGAACTTTTATGCAAGGATTTGTGTGTGTTAATAGAAAAAATATATATTTTGCATTAACAGATTCAATTTACATTAATCAGCTTAGTGATGACAAAAAAAAAAAGTGTGAAAGATATTCACTCCATAGAAAGTGTGTGAATGAGTAAATATATATATGTTTATATTGATCCATTGATCTCAGATTGTGAAAATTAACATAATTCTACAAAGCCCTAAGACCAAAGTATTGCTGCTAAAATACACCTAAGTCCATAACGCAGATCAGGTAACATTAGAAGCTTATTTTTTCCTAGTTTTGTCATGCAATTTGACTGAAATAAAAAAAAACAGAGTTTATGTGACCCTTTCCCATTAGTGATATTAATATATATTCTTTAGGATCATTTATTGTCTAAAAGCTGATAGCAGATAGGACTGAAAATTTTAGTTGTCAAACAGATTTGATTGTAAGATTGTTTTCATTTTGATTTTAGGCTGATTTTCAGTATTCTTTATCTGTCAAGAAGTGTGTTTGGTTTTTATCCTTGCTGGGGGGGTTGATGAAAACCTGATCAGTACTTTGTGTGTTTATTAGAATTGTAGAAGGGTGGAAACAGTTCCATCACTTTTGTAGCAATCGGTAAAAAAGCTACATAGATGTTAGGTGTTCTTTTCAGTCAAGACATCTGAGTGCTTTCAGATCTGAATCTTAGGTACCCACCAAATGTGACTGAACAAATTTTCAGGATTGTAAATTAGGAAAAAGCACAACACACAAAGAATCTTGCCATTAACAAAAAAAAGAAAAAAAAAAAACCAAAAACAACCATAAAGCACACTTGGATATTTACATCAGTTACAAAGGTATGCAGTATTTTCCGATACATAGTTTACATTTGTTACTGAGGTTTTAGCTTAGAAATAAAAAGAGATGTGTTATACTGCATGAAATGAAGTAGTGATTTGCATTGCTTTTTAAAGACTGGATTTATTTTAGAAGCTGATATCTTCATTGTAAAAACAGACTAGTTTTACTAATACCAGCACAAGTATTCTGCTTTGGGAAGGCCCAGGGCAAAGCATGGTCCCACCGTGGGGAACAGTAGCATGGGTGCCAGCAGGGGGAAAGACTGGGCTACCAGCTCCCACTCCTCCCACAGGCACATTGCAGATGGGATTTGGGGTCAGCGCTTCAGCCAGCTGTGGCACTAGCCACTTGCATTTTCCAATGATGAAAGGCAGAAGGGGGCTGCTCCAGTGTCTGGATTTTCTTTCCATGAGATATGACCATCCAAAGTCAAGCTTTCCATTTTTTCCTTTTTTTCCTTTTTTTTTTTTTTTTTTTTTTTTTTTTTTAAACAAACTGAAGGTCCCATCCTTCAAACTCATCCTTCAGACCCATCATCACCAGCTTATGGCCAGCAGGATCAGAGCTACAAGTCCCAGTGCTGGAAGTCACCCTTTGGTCGCTGCCCTTCCCTGCTCCCACCCCAAGACAGACACTCACCACAGCCCCCTCCCATTTCCCCTGGCAGACAGTGGGAGCCCAGTATGGCATCACAGATGACCTCCTGCCCTTGGGCTTCCCTCTCTCTACTCACCCACCATATCTGCAACACCCCCAAGCAGTTTCTGAAAGCTTGTTCCAGTCCCAAGGGCTGTGTTTTCAAGCTGGTTTTCTAACCACAAGCTGCACTAACAGCACCAGCTCTCCGGGAGGTTTTGCAATCGTCCTGGATACAGCTGGCTGAGAATTTTTCACCACCACCTATTGTTCTTCAGGAAAAAATATCAGTCCAAAAATATCAGTTCATCAAAAGGGAAACCTCAAGCAGAAACTTGTTAGTGAGAGAAAAGTGGAAGAAATCAGAAAAAGAAAAAACAACTTTTTTTCTCTTGAGAAGGTGGCATTTCTTGCTGAGTCCTGAGAGACAGGCAGCCCTGGCCCCACACAACACCCTCACCTGCAACAACCACCAGCTCCACAGCGCAGCTTCACCTGGAAGGAGCAACCTGAGGTTGAGACCCCAGACCAGAATCCAAGTTGTTTTGGTTTTTTCCCTACAGCTGGAAAAGCAGACAATGCCAGCGCCTGATTAGTCATCTGCTGTGCTAATGAGCTAAGCAGCTCCTGACGGGGCCAGGGAGAGAGAGGGCAGGTGTGAGGGCCGAGGTGCTCTGGGTCCGCACCCCCTGGCACGGAGGTGGCAAGCCCACACCACCAGCCGTGCCCCGGCCCCGCCGCCTCACCCGGCCTGTGCTGGGATCCAAAACACCGGCAAAACCAAAAATAGGATTAAGGAGTGGATAACCCCAACCCCACTTTATTTCCAGGGCGTGAAGGGGTGGCTGAGAGCACATGTGCTTGCTGCAGGCTGTCCTGAGGCGGAGGCAGCCTCCCCTCTGCCTTTGGCTCTGACCCCGCTTACCAGGAGGCATCTGGGGGGTTCCATTGTGGAAAGGTCCCCTGCAGCATCCAGGATGCCACTGGCACGTAACGCACACACGTGTAGCGTGTATGTCTCTCGTCTGTGCAGCAATGAGTAAGAAGATTTTAAAGGGACTTACTCTAAGCTGTGTGACTCACCCAGAGACAGGCGCTGCTGGTTTTTTTCCAAACTCAAAACCAGGAGCCGATGAAAGACCTGGCTGTTCTTTCACACCTTTGTGATCTATTTCTTCAGAAACACCTCTCTAGGACTAGTAAATGGCAATTTAATTGACTGTTTCCTCCAATATCCACCTTTTACTAGCTAAACGCAATGCAATCTACCTGTCTGATGGATTAGAAGAGCAGTTCCTCCTCGTGTAAGGCAAAGCCTGTAAGTCACACACCTCTCTGCTCTTCATCTACAGGTGCACTATGGAGTTCCACTGCGCTTTCAAAAGACAGGGTGAACAGGAGCAAGGCAGCAACTGAATTACTTTTTTCTGTACTCATTTATCTATCGGGCTTCCGATTTGAGGTGCTTCCTTTTTAGTGAATCTAGCCCTCCCCCAGCCCTCAATCCTTCGTTCCTTCAGCTCAAGTGGAAGGCTGCTTTAATAAAGTCCAGAACTGCCTATACGTCAGAAGCAAACCTGATGTCAACCATCAACACGTTTCCAAATGGCACCGTGCTAATGACAGCGGGGCAGGTCCTGCTGGCAGCTGCAGGGGGGTATGTGACGAAAACCCCACTGCTGCTGTCAATAGCGATCAGACACGGCTGCCTGCCCACACTTCAGCGATCCAGCCCTGTCATCCAACAAACTACAAGTCTCAGAGTTGCCCATATAAACATTCACAAAGGCAATAATGAAATTATTTAAGCTGCTTATTTCTGCCCTCTGGGATAGAGGCCATTGCAATGTGGTGTAATATAAGGTCTATTACTAAAATGCAGCCTGTGTTGAAAATGGGCTGCAAAATAATGCTGTTAGTGAAGGTATTAAAGATAAACAGTTATTAGCAACAGTCTTTCAGCTGAGTACTAAACTGTATGGAAAGGAATAAAGATGAGGGCATTTCACAACTGAGGCAGTACAAGTTACATTATAAATTTCAATATGCTGCCATGCTACACAAGTTATGTTAGATTATTTTTCCTATATTTGAACTTATCAGCTGTTCCCTCTTTCTTTAAACAGGACGTTCTCCCGTGCAAAGTCATTAAAAGCCTATTAACATGAAAAGGCAACACACTTGGAATGTTAATAAAATACAAATACAGATTGTTAGACTTGTCTTCCTTCTTTTGTTTTGGCCAAACATATTTCTAGAGATTGACTGGTATGACAGGAGCGCTAAATAGCTGCCTCTCCTCACTTGCAGCAATGCAGGGAAGCTTTATAATGCCATTATTAAAATAATTTGCCAGATATCTTTATAAATTAACCTTTACATCCATATTTTGAAGCATGGCTTAGGAGTCTTTCAAGTTGGGAAGATCTCACAATATGTGCAGATGATTATGCCATGTTTTCTATAACTTTCCTACTGAAGACTCCTTGAGAAGTTTTTAGTCATTCTTAAAAGCAAGTGAAAGTCTAGAAAAGAATAAATAAGCGACACATCAGCTCAATACTTGCGAGCCAGAATTAGGATGGAAAAGCTTATGTATTCTTAATCATAGCTCTAAAAAAAATGAAACATTAACACTAAATTTCAGTTCATCTGAAAAAAATATTGCAGTTGTACAACACTATTATTTTTACACTTGACTTTACAAATGATCTTTCACTTCTTCAGATACATTCAAATTGAAAAAAACTGGCAACCTGATATTTGGGGCCTAAACAAGCATTCCTGCACGGAGTCATCAGAAAGCTCATCCTATGTATACTAGGTTACACAAACCTGTTATTTTTGTCTGGGTGTTAGGCAATTCCTTTACATAGTCTTCTATTCCACTATTATTTTTGTCTGCATATATACTCAATTTTCACATAAGCATCCCAAATCCACCCAAGCCCCCATAAAGTGAGGTCTGTATTACTGCCTAAATTCCTTAGATAAACTTACCTAAGTCAGGTTAGTGTGTACAAAGGCCTCTGAGAGCACAAAGACAGGCAGTCACAGAGGGCTATCAGATAAAACATCCCAGCATCTACTTTACAGCTGCTATCTCTCCCCAAATTCCCTCTTAATGACTGTACAAACCATTTCAAGTGAAATGACATTAATTGGGTCAGAAAAATGAGAAGAAATATAGAACAGAAATATGGAAAAATAATATGGTAAAGACAATTTTAAAAATAATTAAAGGAAATGTGTCTGCAGAATGCGCCCCATCCAGCTCCAGCTGCTCTTTTTGAACATGGGAGATGCCCCAGTTTTTGTGGGGAGCTCACCTGCAGCCTCAGCCATCGCTGGAGTCAGGCTGAAGCAGCTGGGGGAATTGCTGCAGCTGAGCCTTTTGATTTTAAAAGTAAAGACCCTCTGCAGAAGGAAAAAAGGGAGTCCCTTGCACTCCTCCAATCTGTTCTTTTTAGAGGGAGGTTGTTGATACCGTGTTTGAAGTGACAAGCACCGTAAAGCTCTGTGTCTAGGGCTCTATGCTACATACTTAAACTCAAAATATTTTTTTTAAGCTAACTAGAGAAGGCTGTATAAAATCAGCTAGGCAGTGCAGAGGTTGCCTGGTAGTTTTTTTCTTCCCATGAATGCTTAGAAATTTGAGTTTGCTTTGAAAACTAAATGGTACTTCAAAACACAAGAGATTCAAGAGAATAAAATTCCCGTTATCAGCTGTTAACAAGAATGATCAGTGTAAGTCCCTTCATATTAAAACAAGAATAAACTCCTGGAATTCGAAGACTCTCTAAGGAAGAAAGGGAAGTTAAAGAGAAAAGCCCCAGAGATTCAGATCTCCCAGCAGGCTGGGAGCCGCGATCCATCCACTGCCACCTCCAGAGCTTGGTCCTTGCAAGCGGGTCCTGATGCCCTGGCACCTGCCTTGGTTCTTTGCTTTTCCCAAATGACCTCTTTTCTCTCTGCAGCCACCCCTGCAGGTGTTTGCTGAGCCGTAAGGGACCAGCCAGAGCACCCAGCCCAGGCACAAGAGATGCATTTTTACCATCTCTGGGGCTTGCTGGGTTACAAATGAGGTGTGCTGTGAGTAAATCAGCAAGGAAAAGGCACGGACGTGGCACTCTTCAACCCCACTGCTGCTGAAGCCATGCAGCAAAAAAAAATTCATTGAATGAAGTACACTGACGTGAAATTGAATTTACTGAGAAAGTACACTGCTTCATCGACTGCTTAGGGAACTCATTTGAGTGAGTCCTCAGAGATTGTTATGATGGTTGTTTCCTATAAAATAGAGAGGTAGCATGATTTTAGGACTTAGTCTCACAATATCTCACCGTCACCCTCAGAGTTACCAAACACCAAGTGAACCATAGTTCATGAACATGATTACATGTTTCTGCTGCCAGTTCACTGCAAATGCATGAGAAATTGAGTTTACTCTGACCCACTTTCATCCTCTGTGAGATACTACCGCTTTCCACATTGACACACTCTAGGTCTACTCGCATGGCTCAGATGACGCAGGACAATGGCTTGACTCAGGCAGCTAACTCCCCAGGTGACTGAAGCCTCAATCACCTCAGCCTTGCTTTTCCCTCGGCATCACAGAATCACAGAATGGTCAGGGTTGGAAGGGGCCTCTGGAGACCATCTAGTCCACTGCCCTTCTAAAGCAGGTTCATGCAGAGCAGGTTGCACAGAAGAGTATCCAGGTGCATTTTGAATGTCTCCAGAGAAGGAGACATATACATGTCAATATACATATGACAGATACATAACATACACATATACGTGTTCAATACATGTCATGTTATTTTTGCCTATTTCCATTTATGGCTTTCAAACTTTGATGACTTTGGTGTTACATTGGTCCTTAACTGATCCAAAAAGGCACTAGGTCATCTTTTGAGCCATAGGAACAAGATGTAACTAAGAAAGCATGGAGATTGAAACAGCACAGGAGCACCCATTTTAAAAGCACTGATCCCTCTCTAAAATGAAATTATTTGCAAAACCTTCTCTTCTGGACAACACATAGCTGGTTTTGGAGTCAAAGTAGGAGCTGTTTCCCTACTGGGGAAGAAATTAATTGTTATGGATTCTGGGTGGCCCCATGGCCCTGATGCTGGCAGATGCAGAACCAGAAGCACAGGAACTGCGGCCATGGTCCATCCTACCTTGTCCATCCCACCCCGACAGCAGACAGCTGGCATTAGATATGAGATCCCCTGCATTAAGCAGAGGTGGCATAGTGTATGTGCCACATTATGATTCCTCCTAAGCCCCCATTGCTGTGAGCTGCCGTAAACACGCTAGCATACCTGTTAGCAGTAACGAGGGGCAGACTTACAGCAACAGGCTGGGAGGGCAGGAGCCCTCTAATTACCACCACCCACCTGGGCACCCAGCCTCGCTTACAGGACGGAGAAAGCAGCGTGCAGCCTCCCCCAGCATGCACAGCCGCACCCAGCTTTACCAGCAACTCTTATAACCCAGGAAAGTCTTGTAATAAAGCACAGCCTCTTCAAATATTATTTATTGCCTTGCTCCACAGATGTTTGTGTATTATGTGGAAAAGTATCTCTCTTTCCTTTGGCTTGGAATATTCTCTGACTTTCTGCGTCTACCCCTGTTTCCATGGGTGGGAAACAGGGACAACAGCTGTCCCTGCCCAACCTTCCCTATACTAATGGTTTTCAGCCTTTATAGCCCAAAAGGCAGAGGAGGCACAGGGCAGGGAAGCCTGACTGTGCAGCCAGCTGGCAGGGAGAGGCAGGTAGCAGCAGCTTAATTTGATTATGTTGTCATGGACCTCTAAAGGTCCTTTAGCAGATCACAAGAGGTGTGTGAATGAGTCCTTCTAGACTATTTATTATTTTGCCTCCTTTTTTATGTCTCCTTTTTATTTTTCTCATCTCTAAGGGAAACAACTCCAACTTTATCAGTCTCCCTTGATATGAGAGTTTTCCTCTGCTCCAATCATGTTTGTCACCCTTTCCTGAACCCTTTCTAATTCTCTTGTTATTACTTTGAACAAAGATGGATGGAACGGCAGAAACAAAAACAGTTCTTGAGCACATGACTTGCGAACCACAGAAAAACAGGTCAAGGCTAGACTGAACTCTGGAGCAGCTCTAGCGAGGTCAGTGGAGTTACCTCAGGAATGAGGGTACTCCTGTTAAGTTTCTTGCCAAATTCGCTTTCCTCAGCATAGCTTAGGTTGTGAAAAGCAACTGTTGCTGACAACAGGTTGTCCATACTGCATGCAATTGAAAGCACGTCAAACATATTTTAGCTGAAAACATGGATATACGCAAGCTGTACTGAGCACTTTAGCAAAATCATGCCTAAACCTGTCGGTACAGCATTGCAACACCTGAACAAAGAAATGATCTGGCCATCTCAGACTTTTGTTCAGATCACTGGCAAAAGGAAGGGAAAAGAAATCTACTAGCAATTATTTAGGGGCCTGCCTTTTGTTACTGTGGCTTGTGTCATCCAGTGCTGTGTAACAGGGTTTGGATCTTCTCGTTCTCCATACAGAGATGTTTCCTTGTTTTTATTTTTACTAAATCCATCATTTTGATGCATCAATCAATACCATAAATTAATAATACGCCACTCAGGATATGCTGCTTTTCACTTCCATTTCAAATTGCCTTGTTTTGGCATTATGCTCAAGAATAAGTAGGAGACCTTGATTTTCTGTACATTTATTATTTTGTGCATCTTCCACCCCGTATTGACTCTATTCATACATTTACATTTTTATCTGCTTTCTGAATCAAGCAGCTGCGGTCCCTCCATCTTTAT
Organism: Falco naumanni; assembly: GCF_017639655.2. Classification (NCBI taxonomy): domain Eukaryota; kingdom Metazoa; phylum Chordata; class Aves; order Falconiformes; family Falconidae; genus Falco; species Falco naumanni. The sequence continues at coordinate 51,787,669 of NC_054058.1, forward strand.
ACAGAAGTATTTCCAGGCTTTTAGATTATGCCTGTTGGTGTGGCAAGACTCTGCTCTGTCAACTACTCCGTAACATAAAGGAAACCTGATGCAATACAACCGACCTCCTGTTAAGTAATAATGACTTAGCTTTGCCTGTATTCTCAGGCTTCAGTGATTTTCAATCAGGCATACAAATTTGAACCAGTATCTTGAGTGGTGCCATCCTTTACACCGGCCTATAACCCTTGCAGTGCTTGGTCTAATCCCATGGCATCTGACAGTAGTTCTTCCAGCCCTTCTCAGCTCTTGGAGCCCTTTTCATCCATTATTTTAAGGGCACTGTAGAAAAAAAGTAAGATGGAGGCATGATCAGATGAAGTAAGCTGAGCTGAGCCACATAAAAGGGCAGTGCTGGAACAACCCATCACTGGTCTATCTCACAGCAACACCTTCATGTTCTCGGCCTACAAGATCTTCCCTCAGGCAGATGTTTTCAGCTTAGTAGTTGTAATTGCTTCCTGCATTAAGGACACATGGTGTAATATGGTGATTTATATTCTCAAGATACCTGTAGAGTCAACATTAAAAAAGAAGTAACCAGCAAGACTTAAACTAGACATCTAGTGATGTGTGTGTTAGTGCTGAGCTCAGAAAGGTTTCCACGATCTTTAAGTTCTTCGTGAAGAACCAAACCAAAAGGCTGACAGTAGCCCAGTTTCATGAAAGTGATCCAGGTTTTATGAACCCCTGCAGACAGCCTACTCTCCAGCTGTAACCACAGCCACCATGCAAGCACCAGCCCCCGCTCCTACCTGCACTAGAGCATCCACATCCTTCCCCACCACGGGGCTGGGCTGAGCCAGGCTCAAGAAGTGACCTCCTTCTCTACCAATGCAGAGAGCAAAGGGCTACACAGGCACAACCTGCCAGTTCCCAGCTGGAGTCTGCTGAATAAGAACGTGTCACAAATCTGTAAGATTTGCAGTCATACCCGGCCAAAGGGATATTCATGAATTCTCACTTTAAATCCCATTCCATTTAAAAAATGCTGTCCCCTTGAGATTTTTTTTCAGTACTTGCAAACCTGCCAGGTTTTTTAACATATAAATAGGAACATTTAGTTAGAAAACAGGGACATGATTCTAACTCTATCGAAATACATCTGATAGAAAGAGCTTTTAGGAGAAAAAGAATTGAAAAGATTCACTGCTTTTAAAGAACGGTTAAAACCCATCTTTCATTACAGCAAGACCTAGGAGGAATGGCTTTGATCCCTCAATATTATCAGAGCAAAGGCAGTTAATGCCTACTTCTAGAGTAGCAGCATTAGCTTTTGTACAGAATTCTTTAAATGACTTCCAGGGCCATTAAAGTCAATTGTAAAACACCACTGCGTTTACCTAACCAGAATTTCCCCAGCAGATCAGTCCACAAAAGGCTTTAGATGTTGCAATATCAAGTGTTGCAATTCTGAACTTTTGGCACTTTTGGCTGGCTTCATCCCACTAACTTTGGGAATCTCAGCCAGGAGGAAAAATCTTGCTGAGCTCCTCTGAAGTCAATGGAGAGCTCCAGGAAGTAATTTAGGTTCACTGTTACATGGGATGAATCCAAGATTTTGGCACCCACAGAAATAACCAGCCCTGGATTATGTACCTAGGCTCCCTGTTGAATAAGTGGAGACATCCCCATGCCTCTGAATAGGATCTAGGAAAGCACCAGAAGGAATGGGGAACTGTCTCACTTAGCTAGCTCTAAAGGGCTAGGGGTGAAAGCCTCTTCTCCCTCAGCCCCAGGAAGCTGCTGATATGACTTTCTCTTTCCTTGCTTTCTAGGAGCAGTGAGGACACACAGCCAGGTCTGTTGGAGCCTTGGCCACTCTTCTCCACCCAAGGCAATTTTAACCTGGATCTCGTTGTGGCTACCGGCTTATAAATGGATGGCACTCTCCCAGTTCCTCCCAGGAAATTGTTCCTGGTTTTATGAAACAATTGTATTTCTGTTGGGTTAGCAAGCCAGAAAATTAGCCTCTAATTTGGTCACTTGGAGTAGGAGTGGAAGAGGACTGCATTCTGGTTTCTGCTCTCATGATTATTCAGTTACTTGATATGAAACATTGATCAGAGAAGAAATCAAAACCTTGATCTGATAGAAGAAATAATCACATTTAGTGGATATCTGAGAACACATAGTTTCCTTCAGCAATGAGACAGTGTCGGTCACGTTCCCAAACTATCATTCAAGAAATTAAGGACTTTACTGGCAGAAATTTAGGTGCCTAGAGACTTAAGATTCTGCCAGCATCAGCTACCAGTGAAGACAAGATTTTGAGTATTTAATTATGGTTTAACATCTCCATATGCGTGTAGGATGTGCTAGAGATTCTACTACTTCCAGCTTTCCCTACAACATGAATCTTATGGGGAAGCCCAACAACTGCAAAGAAAGAGGACACCTTGGACTCATTTAGTATTGTTCGCTCTCCCACATGTAGAGGGAGGCATACATGTAGCACACTGTTATGAATTAAAAAAATATGTAAGTAACTATTTCATTTTTGCATGACACAAGGAATGAGCTGACCTGCTACCTACATACTACTCACCATGGAATATTGGCATAGCATGTTTGCCAAATATGATAAATAAATAGGATTTTACCTAGTGGTCTGAGAAATAAAGCTCACAATGAGCAGATCTGGTTTAAAAACATAAATACACTACTAGGAGGCAAGAATGTGCCACCTGCAAGATTACTAACTAAGGTTGTGTGTATATATATATGAGGATCACCTATATATAATATGAGGACCACCACTGAAGGGAATGGAAAATCATGTATTTTAAGAAAGGAAGCAGCTCAAGGAAAATGAAACAATAACATAAAACAATGAAAAAAAATGGGCAGGATAAAAAAACAAACCCAAGAACACAGAAAATAGAAAAAATCTGGAAAAGAAAAAGAGCCATCAAGGTCATCAGCTGACAAAAGCAGTATTTGAAAAGCATTTTCATGTGTTTGTGCGCTGGAAAAGAACAGTATTCTGTTCATTTACATGTACTTTCTGTTCATTTACATGTACTGGGGTTTTCTTTCTGATTGCAGAGCACTACAAAATGTTTTTGTGCAATATATTCCTTATTTTATAAACGTCTCATAGAAACTACACACACACTCAATATGCATATAAACATATTTCACAATAAGATAACTAATTCCCTAACTTCACAGTGAAAATTAAAATTATCTGGCTTTCAATAACGAAGAGGAAAATCAGTTTCAGGTTAATGAGAAATTTGTCTGATTAAGCTTCTCCACAGTCAATGACTTGTAATGGTCCATCAGTCATCCATGCCTAAGTAGTGTTGCCAAATGAATTCAATCCATGTCCAAATATGTATTTATAGAAACAATCATAGGCATAGGCCACTAAATAAAATCTTGAACCACGTGTTAGTCAATGAACATCAGGAAAACCATACTTAGAGTATTCAAACACCTTAAGATGCACTCTGCATGACCAAATTATTAGAGTTTACAGTCTCACTGGTATTATATACCCAGGTGAGAATTGAATCATATGAGGAAAAAAGGTCACAAGCAACAAAAAAATCCCCAGAGATTTTGATCTGTTAACAAAAATGATTCTACATAGTAGTGACTGAAAGGTAATAGTGCTTAGCAATTGGAAAATTACATTCCTGTATGTAAAATTAGTTGTTGATCTTAATCCAGTTAGCAGCACTGAGAAGGTAGCTGTATTATTAAACCCTCTTGTGCTCTGATGGAACAAGGGCTGGAGTTTGAGAAGCCGAAATGAGGTAAGATAGATTTCATTCCCTTTGTTAATGCTGTGGTTAACTTGTCCCCACAAAACCGTGTGGGAAAATTCCCTTTTCTACTGCCTTTCCAGTATCTGTTACAGAGATAAATACAAGTGTCCTTTTTCTGAAGATACCAAGTAAATACTTGAAATGCTATTAAGTCTTCTTTTAAAAACAAAAACAAAACCAAAACCACAATGTGCAGGTGGCACCCATGTGTTGGTCCTTCAGTTACTCAGAGGGGTTACTTTTGAAAAAGATGTGGGAAAGCATTTAGGATTTCTTTTGCCATGCTTGGTGCCATAAATCAGGCCCTAGCTGCCAGATGTTAAGAACTGTTCCTGTGGGTGGGTTAATATTTAATATTTTCACAGGATTTGTTGAATATTTCTTTGAAACATACAGAATCGGCCACTGTGCAACAAATTTTAATAGACTCATCAGGCTAGTGGTCCGTTAAAATACAGCAATTCTTCTGTTCCTGTGATAATTAATAGATCAAGGACAACAATTCATTGCTAGTAATTTATTGGATAACTGCTGATTTTTCACTTTATGACCTGTCAGACACAAAGGTCCAAACTTTCAGATACGGTTATTATTCTAAATTAGTTGTGATTCCCTCTATAAAAACCTCCCAGAGATTAGAGGGTTCATTAAGATTAAAAATTTGAGGGTGTGGACTGCATTGGTAGGCTACATGTCACTTTAGGCTTCAGTCAGGCTCATATCTCCAAATAAATATCAAAGTACAAATTAAAAACATTGACTATTACAAATGAATATGTGATGAAAAACTAACTTTTGAAATAAAGAACATAAATGATGCCTTTTGTGTACTTATTTTGATCAAAAGGTCCAGTGCTTATAAAATTAAATTGTAGTAGTGTTGAATTTCAAGGGCCAGATATTCAGCCCCAAGAGCTTTTTTTTTCCCAAATTCTGTCTTTTCCACAAGCCTAGCCAAAGGACAGACCTTGCCTCTCACCCTGCATCGCTGTGCTCTCTAAAGGGCAGATTTTGGCCCTTGGTGTCAGGGATACACCCACGTCACCCACAGCCCCATGGGTCTCCCAGCTGTACTGAGGGAAGCACCTGGCCAGCAACTTGGTCCTTCAGCACCACTTTCTTAATTATGTTTTGCTAATTATGTTATTGACCTTCCTCTGAGGAAGCTCCTATCATGTGAGAACAGTATTAACTCAATTAATTTTAAAATGGAAGGTGTTTCTTCTTTTTTTAACGGAGCAGAGTGTGTTCTAAAAATGGCATGGAAAGGAAAGGTACCAGAGCACAAATACCTCTGCTGCCCACATTCAGTCATCTCAGGCTAATGGAAATTCTTTCTCATTAGCAAAAGTATAGATTGTGAGCAGAGATGGGTGAACTACCTCTTTGCCATAATAGTCAGGAAATAATATGTGCCTAATGTAGGTCATTACTTCACTTATCCTCTATGAACAGAATATTGGGTTTTTCACAACACAAAATGAAAGAAAAATAATTGATTGATATAAACAACATATAGGACAAATAGCTAGGAGTGGGTAAAGAATATATTCTGGTAAGCAAAAGGTAAAATCATAAGGAGGCAGGTCAGAAAAACATTTTGAGAGACAAGCGGCTAAAGGAATTAAAAGTAGTCAAACCTATCTCAAACACGCTGTGAACTGGCAGCCTGCTCACAGTAATAATAAGGGTAATCAATAAGGCCACAGGGCTTCCAGAAAGAGAAAAGCTAAGTGGACTAAGAAAAAGCTGAGTAACCACGAAAGAGGATCTCCGGGAGATTCCCACTGCACGGGTTTTCCTGGTGAGAACAAATAGGAGCAGCTCAAATGTAGTAGGGGAAGATTTAGGGCAGATCAATAAAATAGGTAGTAATGAATCAGCAGGACCATATGGTATTTCCCCAGGACTGCAAAGGATTGCAAAAGAACTTCTAACTGCAGTGCACAACCCATCACTGAAAAGATGCTAAGGAAATCAAAAGGCAGATGTGAACCCAGTTTTGGAAAAGAAAATTAGAAAAGTTCCAGAGATCTACAGACCTGTAATTCTGACTCAGGAACACTGACTTGGAAAACTTAGCACAAAATGTAGAACTAAGAGACACCGGGCAAACATGACACAATGGAGAAAAAACTACTGTGACTTCTGTAGCAAAAAAATCTTACCTCATAAATCCATTGAGCTCCTTGGAATGGGTCAGTGAGAGCACAGACTGCAGTAGTGCTGTTGATGCAACATACTCATGTTTCCAAAACGGTTTTGACAAGGTCCCTCCCAAAAGGTTTTTAAATAAAGGCGCCCTTGTGGTCAAAAAGAAAGGGTAGGAACAAAAGGTCATATTTTTTAAAAAAAGTGAGATTTTCAGAGTGGCCCCACCACCATCTATGAAGCTGTGTGCTCCATTCACCCATAAATCATCCGAGAAAAGTGAATAGCAGCATGGCAGAGTTTGTTGATGATACAAAATAGTTTAGGGCAATATAAAAAAAAGCTGACTGTAATGTGACATAGACAGCTCGCAATATGATATACATGGGATTCATCTTACCTAACCACAGATGTCTAGAATGGAGAGCTGTTAGAGAAAGCAAGATTCACCTGAGGGTCCTTTCGTATTCAGTGGAGAGAAACAGGTACTTATTCCCCTGGTCTGTATGTGATATATATGTTAGAACCGGAGGAATCACAGCCCTAGAGATGCCACTTTCTGCTGCTTATAACAGGATCACACGGTGAGTGGCTCAGGGCCCATTCATCTACATTTAGTCGGATGAACATGCTCTAAGTATGCAGGCAGTAAAATAACAGACAAAATTCAATGTCAGTAAATGTAAAGTAATGAATATGGAGGGAAACAGCCTTAACTAGACATATATAACTTAATGGATTTTAAATTGGCTATTACTGCTCAGGAAAGAGAACTAGGAGTCATTGCTGGTAGGTCTGTGGGAAGCTCTCAGCTCACTGTTAACAGCAGCCAGAAAAGATACATGGCTTTGTCAAATGTCAGAGATCAGTGGACTCCAAGTGCATAATAACACAAGTATAATTTAGGACAGGTCAGGCAAGAGCTTTATTAACCATGATCATAGGGAGAAAACATTCGGACAGCATCGCCCCCTCTGCTCCCTTGTGCTTCGCCAAGTGATTGCAGAGACCCAGCCAGTAGACTGTCAGTATATAGGAAAGGAATAAAAAACAAACCAGAAATAAAATGATGGCATTGTGTAGGTGGTGTGAATTTACCCTGTCTTACTGGCAACACTTCAGGTCCCATAATTTGAAAAATCATTGTAGAAATGGTACAGATGTAGGCGAAAGACAATGGGGATGGTCCAAAGGTTGGAACACCTTCTGAACGGGGGAAAATCAAATCAGCCAGACTCGTTATATAGAGAAGAGACATGTAAGGTCAGTAAAATCAGGAGTGGTGTGCAGACAATGCTTGCTTATTCACTCTTTTTTGTAATTCTACCAACATAAAAGGAAGGAAGACAATTTAAATCTCAGAACCGGCTTGTCATCACAGGCTTGTTGACAACAGTAGTGAAAGCTGTGAAACACTGTACTGCACTGCAGCCAGCTCCCAGGAGGTGGTGTGTGGGTGGGAACAGCAGAAGGAAGGTGTTCAAAGGCAACCTTTGGGGGAAACTATAGGTGAGAGAACAAATGAAAAGCTAAAAGAAGGGTCATTGCACACCATGCAACATGCAGCTGGAGAGGCAGGGGGCTGTCGAGAGAGGCTCTGCAGAGTGAAGGATTCGGAGAGCTGAGAGAAATATAGCTTGGAGAAACCCTGTGCGTAATAGAAGATAAGTCAAATAAACATGTGTTTTCTTAAACCTTTTTGAATCTTCTAACAGCACAGTGTCTAAGTAGAAAGACAGCATACCTGCTGGGCTGTCAACTGTGAATTCCAGGGAAGCATGTTCCCTTGCTGTAGGTAGATTATCCAGAGCTGCCTTTAGCACAAGGCCAGGGAGTAATCACCTGGGGCATCATTTAGGGGACAAAGTTTAAAAGGGTCCTAAAAATGCACAACAAAACAGCAAACTGTGCAGAGGGCAGGAAACACCGAAACACCTGCAGATCTAACAGATTGATCAGAACTGTGATCCTTCCACAGCAAGTAACCTCAGAAAAACCTTGCAAAACTGAATTTTGTTTGATATATAGCATACGTTATATAAATGCATAATATTTTTAAGTCTAAATAAAGGCATTTGGGAAAATATCTAAGCTGCTGATCAAAGATTGATTCTTAAGAACTGCCAAAACTGCAGATCCAATAATGTGCAACAGAAAATTGTGAATTAGCTGTTTCCATATTGGAGAACTTCCAAACACAGATAAGACTATGAAACACGGCAGAAGAAAAAATAAACAGTAGTATAAATCTTCCTCCGCGTCCTTCGCAATGGATAGACAACAGCTACATGCAGGAAAGAAAGCAGATGTGTTTCCAGTTGTTGCAACCACCTAGAACTGCATCAGATTATATTCTGTCCTGCTTGAAAGACAATAAAAGAGCCACCTCAGTATTCAACAGCCCTGTACTAATGTGGGGTTAAACCAGGTACTTTAACCACAATCTCTGCAGACTCTGGAGAAATGCAGAGGTAATCCTTCTTGCTGGAAAGAGGCACAAGCTCAGTTTTCTTTATGGACCTTCTAGTACTTGTTCCCAGAGCAGGAGCGAGAGCAGAGGCTGGGCAGGGGGACAGCAAGCAGCAGGACAGCCATGGTGGGTGGTGGCACTGGCTGTGGTGGCTCTGCTTCCCCCTGGATCCCACCTGCCACAGCTGACGTTGAAATGTTCAGCACAGAGACAGGAATTTGCCCAGCCCTTCCATGGGAACACTGAGCACAAAGTCTCTGCATCTTTTTTTAGTTTTGGCCTCTGCTTTGTTCAAAGAGTAATGCTGGATGATCTAAACCTTTGCGGTTCAGAGCTTATTTAATAAAATATTATTTTTTTTCCCCTCATGCTTTAGGAAATAAGATCTTCCAGCACTTTGATGAAATATTGTAGTTTCTTCAAACCCTTTCAAGGTCTAACTGGAAGTCTAAATCCTAAACCGAATGTTTCCTATTGAATTGTATCTGCATTTCCTATAAGTCCTATTAAAATAAGGTATGCCCACCAAGATCACTGATGAATGAGAACACCACAACTTTTCCAGTGTCTGCAGTAGTAGAGGTCTATCTGCAGCTACACATGGGAAAATGGATGAGCCTGGTTTTGAGAGGAAAATACCCTCACCAAAAAACAGACCAGTGAAGCAATAAATCTGTAATAGTTACTTGCTAACTAAAACTAAACAAAGTGGAAGCTAAATGGTACGTATATCTTGAAGAAAAGAATAGTAGCATGTGTAATTTAGATAGTATAAAGCAACTGCAATTAGATAATATATAAAAGAAATGTGTACATTATTTGCTTCTAATTAATGATTTATAAACTTAGTATCAGAGATTAAGATGTACTATGAACCAAGGTATACAAATCTGATTTTTTAAAAAAATGAAAAGAGAAATCATCAATATTTTTTAATCATAAACAAAAATAAGAGTATCTGTAGAGTTCTGAAATAGGATTTAACTGAATTTAACCTGATGTTACAATACAAATATGGAATACAGACATCTATAGAGAAAAATTTTCAAAATACCCATGGTATTCCTATTAGTATTCATCATAACATAGTTAAAATAGAATCATGTTAAGGAGTAACATTAAACATTTTGTTTATGATACATAGAAATTTTAACTCCAAACTGATAAATTCTGAAATAAAGTAGCATAATTTGAAATACTGCCTATGGAAAGCACATTTCAAATATTTGTCAGTTTCTTTCACTGGTAAGTTTGTAATTTAATGGTTCACATGAACATTTATTATAAATCTAATTCTTCTTTTTTCCCCATATGAGTTCCCTGGAATAAATAGGGATTATTTTTTTTCCTGAAAACTTCTGCAACTTTTCTGTATCATATTAGTTCTTTCTACAGAGCATCAAAGAGACTAAATATATGCTGGAAGCCTTTCTGAACCAGGATTTTCAGTTTGCCCAGTGGAAAACATCTAGCTGCATAGCTGTTTTAACCAGTTTTAAAATATCTATCACTCAAGTAGGAATAAATGGGCTCTTGGTTAGAAAAGCTTGTAATTTCTGGCCATCTTTAAACTTTGTTTAAATTTGAGATAACCATTAGTTCAGTGCACATAACTGAAATAATTTAAAAGTGTAGTCTACACACTAATGCCAACTTGAATCAGCTGAGCATCTGGTCAGAAATATTGTCCAGAGCACTCACAGAAACCTTACACAGATTGCCTGTCTGCATATTTTCAGTATACTCTGTAAGAGGTTATGCTGGAGAAAGTCATGGGTAAATGCTGTTATCTCCTGTATGTTATCTGCACTTGCAAAACTAATGCTTTATGGTTTTCTCTTTTTAACTTTACACAATTAAGGCTTGCAGCCGTTAGTAGAGAAGTCTAGATAGATAAGAGGAAAAGGTCTAGTGCATTATGGTACTAAAGAAAACTAAACCAATGCGCTAAGTGGTTAAACTAAAAGAAAGCAAAAAAGTCTTCAAAATATTGACACTACTGCCAAAGGAAATGCCCATCAAATTTGGTAAGTACCTTCAGGTTACTCTTTTACTGTCATGTGAAGGAAAAAGACCTATCTGACTGCATGGTGTGCTACAACAACAGAGCTGCTAGAAAACAAAAGGCTTTATTTGTAGAAGAGAAAACATGAGTGATGATTTACTTTACTACACTACATAGAAAAAAGTCTAAAACAGCGTATGACTCTTTAAACTGAAAATTCAAGGGCTATATGAGGAAGTTCCCTATCAGTTTTCTCCATTCGCAAACTACAAACGTGTCTGACAGCCAAGACTTCTGCTCAAACTCAAAACTGAGAAATAAATTAGGTAGACACAAAACGCGATAGTCTTGAGGAAAATTCTCTGTCTTCCAAAGCCTAGACTAAAACCAAGCGTCACCAAGGAATGAATCAATAGCCTTTCCTCTTTTTCTTTCCTCTTTTAATTTTGATCATCATTATTGGCCACTGTAATAAAAAGACAAGACATTGTCCTGTCCCAGCTACATTTAGAATAATGTTTTTGGTTGGTGGGGTTTGTGTTTATGGGAGAAAGGATGAAAGGCAGGGGAAGGGGTTTGGTTTGTAAGGGCAAACACACGTGGCTCTGAACTGAATGCTGTGAACTGAATGACCAGAAGAGTTGCCCCCAAAGTAAGTCCTCCCCTCAGAATCAAAATTATTAGTGGGCCTGGCTTGCTAAGAAAAGGGTAAAATGCACCTTGACCAACTCCATAAGGAAAAAGAATGAAAGGAGGTGCTGTGCCATATATTGAATCGTAAAGCCTCACACACCAGTGCAAGGAGTTATGGGGAGAGTTGGTCTGTGACATGCTGCTTCATCACCCCTGTCATCTGTTGTGTGCTGAAATTCTACCTTCATGGCCAGAAATAATTTTCTGGCACTGATTTATATGACTGTTGCTCCTAAGGTCATTAAAGGCAAGGAAAAAAATGCCCAAAATCCCACTGACCGCACCAAGGGTAACATATCAAGCCAGCCTTTTGCTCTGCAGGGGCCCCGTTGCAGAGGAAGACTTGTGTCCTGATGCTGGCATGGCAAAGGTACTGCTCCCTGCCCCACGTTGCATGTGGAGACAAAGGGTGGTGACACTAAAGGCACAAACCCATCTCCTGAGAGCACGAGGCAAGCACGACGACGGTGACCAGGGCACTGCTCTAGTAGGATGCCCACAGCCCAGGGTGCAAATGCCAGCAAGTGCTTTGTGCTGGGGCTAAACACTCAAGCACCCCTGTCCTGCCTCTCCCTGACAATCTCTAATTCCTCCTCCAAAGCCTCCCACCTGAATTCCTGAGCATCAGGGATGACCTCCACAGGGCAGCTGCCTAGACACAGGATGTGGGGAGCCTTCTGCATACATAAAACTTCAAAGACCTTGGTGAAGGCCATTCCTGACATCTTTCTCCCACCTCCATTTCCAAATGCAGCAACAGAGTCCCTCCTATCTTTCCAACTGATGAAATATAGCTGTTGTAAAATGCTAGCTAACCACATTTAGCAAATGGAGATAATCAAATAAAAATGAAACTATACTTACTAAAGAAACACAGTTTCCAAAACACAGACTTTGGCTAGAGACTGTGTTTTGCTTAAGAGTCTGCCAAGAAATCTGTGGACTGTTTTGTAAACAGCTCTCAAACTGGTGTTTGTGGGAGAGACACATGGGAAGGGGATAAGAGACAAATGGACATAGGAAATGTATCCCAAGGGAAGTTCATCAGGAAAGAAAACACTCAAGAGTTGCTTTGGTGGTGATCTATGAGAACTCTGTACAGTGGAAAGAAGGTGAATGGGGAATTGTTCACTGTTTCCCATTGTTTCCTGTTACACAGGAGCTAGGGGACAGCCTCGGCTGTATGCTTAAGCCAAACAAAAGGAAGCCTTTTCCCAACATAACAAACAATTTAATTGTGTAATTTATTGATACCAAAGTTATAAATGAGCTCTGAAGAAAGTTAAATGAGTTTGTAAAGGATGGGATTACCAAGGCTGTTTAGTTGCAATCTGCTGCCCCAACAGTCCAAACCCAATGACTGCTGAAGATGTCCTGGGGTACCAGATGGCATTCCACACAACAGCATCCTTCATCTGTATTCTTTTCTTTCTAATACTCAAACCCTAGGCATCCTATATTGATCACTATTAGATTCAGTATTATGTGACACAAATGTAATTTGACCTAATTGGTTGTTCTCACATTCCAGTAGAAAATCCATGGATCTTCTGGGGTTCTTTCTGACCTTTCAATAGCTGAAAATCTCATGCAGTAAGCCAGAGTTTAAAATGGTCCATTCTTCTGTTCTATTCCTTCCACTCTGTTCCTTTGACATAAAAACCTGCTTTTTTTTGTCTTTCTTCCCCTAATACATAAAATAGGATTGTGATCAAACTCAGACACGGCTTGAAATACAGAGGATGGTTTACTGAATGTTAACTTGTAAACCTTGCTCATATTTTTATCATTTTAACTCCTATTTCTAATGCTTCACTTAAAGGAGAACTTCTTGATAGATGTACTGTGTGGAGCAAGCAGGGCAATGATCCCCAGCATCTGCTGTTCACTGACAAGGAAGAGCTGGTTGGGGACAGGATAGCTGGTGGTATCCATGGTTGTAGTAACCACTCAATAGTGGGCTCCAAGATCCTGTGGAGAAAGAGGAAGGAGTGTAGCACAGGCCCTGGACTCCACGTGAGCAGACTGCTGCTTTTTCAGGGAATTGGCAGGTGAGATCCCCTGAGGCAGCTCTGAAAGATGCTGAGAAGAGCTGGCAAGCTTTTAAGGACAGCACCCTTCAAGCACAGGCCAGGCCAATCTTGATATTCAGAAAGACAGGTGTGTGTAACAGGAGCTGGTGTGGCTCATGGCAGAGCTCCAATGCAGAAAAGCAGCCTATAGGAGGTGGCAGAAGGACAGACTACAAAGGAGTAGTTTAGAAATATTGCCCAGGCAGTGATACCCAGAAACCCAAAGCTCAGCTCGAACGGAGACTTGCAAGAGATGTCAAGGGCAACAAGAAGAACTTCAGGCACTACATTAACGATAAAAGGCTGAACAAGGAAAATGAGGGCTCATTGTTGCCTGGGTTAGTGAATTGTGACAGCAGACACAAGTGAGGGTGAGGTTCTCATTCTTTGCTGTAGTCCTTAGTTACAAGGTCTTTTAGGGTTCAAAGGGAAGAACTGCCAGCAGTGGATGACAGTCAAGTCATGGTCTTCATTCCTGGAAGGTTTCAGGACCCAGTTGGGTAAATCCCTGAGCAGCCTGGTCTGGGCTCAGAGGTGACCCCGCTTTGAGCAGGAGGTTGCACAAGTGACCTCCTGAGGTCCTCTTCAGCCTGAATTATCCTATGAGCCTATGATACTATGATAGTAGTGACAATACATCATTTCACTCAATGCTATAGATTTAATTATTTTTTCTATCCTGGTGATTTTAGATTAATTGCTTTAGTTTTTCAAAGAAATACATTTTGAAGTCTGCTTTTGTGTGAATGATGACTACTTTTACTCTCCTAGCTTTTGAGCTATTAAACTTGAAATCCTGCTATGTAGCACTGCCAGTATTGAGTTTAATTGCTACTTCCAGTTACAGCAGTGTTCCCTGTTATCAGAGTCTCCTGCTAAGGCAGGAGATGCTGTCCTCTGCTTTTGTAAGACAAGGCAGAGATCCAGCAATTCAGGCTGATGGACCAGTACTGAGTGCAGCTCTGGCACCGTGAACCTTTGGCTTCTCAGCCACCCCATGCACCCTCCTGTGGGGAGACAGTTACAACATATAGTCAGACACTACCAACCACAAAGACCCTCTCCAGGAGGCTTTTGCAGACAACAGGAGTTCTTGATAGTACAAAAAGAGCGTGTGTGCCAACTTTTTATCTGTAGTGAGGGACCTGAGCCCTGTGCAGGGGAAGGGTGCTTCTGTGGATGAGAACTGCCCCTGCTCAGGCTTGAGAGCTACATACCATCTTCAAATGGCAAACCTCAGCCTGGAAAGGAATGCATGCCTGAGCTTACTGTTTCAACTTTCCTGCACAAAGTTTTTCTTGAATAGGGAAACATGTAAGCCTTAGGTTATTCACAGGCTGGAAGTAAATTACTCCTGTTACATTGCTCAGGCAATTTTATCTTTTTGAATTATATGGAAATAAGAGCAATTAGTTTATAGACTATTGTTCCTTTCATATATTTCAGCTGCCCCTTTCCCATTTTTCTTTATAGGGCAGCTAACAGTAGATATTTTGCTCAGACAGCTTTTAAGAACTGGAATTCACAGAATAAAAAAAGGTATTTGCTTTTTACATTTTCGTCACTTCTCAGAAGGCTGCACAGTACACATTTCATACCATACCTGTTTTGTTTCCTTCCTTTCATACTCCTAGAACTGTATGCACGGGATTAGTTTCTAAAACGTATAATTATTTAGCAAGCAGATAATGGGCTGTTGCATCACAGATGCAGATTGTTGGCATTGTTCTTTGTGTTCTCGAGATTTGTGACCAGAACACTTTCAATTATGTTTTCCTGTTGCACCAAGCAACAGGCTGACATCAGATACATGCAAGTTTCCACCTTCTTGCATAAGAAATGAGTTGCAAGAATCCACAAGTTTCCTGGTAATTCAGTGTACCAAAGCCTAATGTTTGCTGTGAAATTATATATATAATCTTAATTGTGGTTTAGGATATTTTTTTATTCTTTAATATAACGGTTTGGGACCCCCTAGCAAAACAGAAAACCTCAGAAGCACAAACTAGCTGTAAAAAACTGAGATGTTTCATCCCTGTGGACAACCCGAGCTGGGACTGCAGGGTGGTGCCTGGTAGTGTGTGAGCCCCAGGTTAGCACCATGGGGACATGCAGCCTACAGCTTCCAGATCCCAGACAGTAACTCTGCTCAGCCACCTTCTGCACTGACCTCTCGTCTTGGCAAGCTCAAGGATTGCTGTCTCACTCTTTCATCCACAGCACAAACACGCACTTTGACTCAGGACATCTTGGACATGTGGTCTGCCGAGATGCAACCCCGTGCTCCTCAACCTCGCAGACCTAGAGCCCCACAGTTTTCCCTTCTCTACTGTGCCAGGTAGTGTTTGACAGAAATAAATACCTGCTTTTGCGCAGTATGTCTTTTGTGCAGGATTGGGAATTGAAGCCAGGCAGCACACAAGTCTTAAGAATAAACTGTCTTCAAAGTGAAGGATGGTGGAAAAAGCATTAACGAATGTTATGTCAACAAATACATTTAACTGCAAACTTTGGTTGCACAGGACTCTTCCGGGGCCAGGAGGAGGATGGGAAGGAAGATTATTGCAAGATGTTCTCACAAATTAAAGTTGTCTTGAAATTAAAACATCACTGCTGTGGAATTTGATCCCATTGTCTTGGAATCCATGGGGGGTCTTGTACATAAGGAAAAGCTACTGTACATTTTTCCATAGTAAATCTGAATTTATTTAGACTAGTATGTAAAGAATATTTCAACTCTGCTCAGAAATGTCTGTAATTTTAGAAAACAGAGACTGAGAATGATTATTGGTATCTATATTTTAGAGTACCTTCTTCACACTGAACACATCCCTGTGCAGAAGCCTGCACAAAGCCTATGGGGCACTTGTGGACAGCCTGAACTGCTTTATGACAGGAGATCCAGTCTTGGAAGAGGATCATTTTGCAAACATGAAGTGCTGTATTCCCTTCATCTTTTCCTTACTTGTCCCCTGAGGTCCTGTGTTACAGCCAAACGGGTTTTTTTCAGTTTATTGTCTACTGTGGCTTCCTGCTTGTCAGATGGTTAGCCGTGACTTCTTGTACTATGTCTACTGCACCTTGTGGGACTCCCAGGTGGTCTCTCCTGAAAGTACTAGGCAAGATCTACACTGCTTACCTCTTATGAAGAAGCCTACAAAATATAGCATCATCTGTGCTAGAAAGCACAACATCATTTTAATTATGTTATTTGGTTTGGACTTCCTTTGCAATGACAGCAGGAGAAAGCAGCTTTCTTAGGGAGAAATTCTAGTTCCACTGAAGTCATTAAGCATTATTAGTACCGGTGAGTTTTGGGGAAATTCTGTGGCGCAGAGTAGATCTTTTGTGCACTGCCATGCCAAGACCAGAGTTATTATCTGGGATTTATGAGATTTCTGAATGCATAAAATTCATTATTTTAATATTTTCTCCTTTTGTTTTTAATGTAACAGAATGGGCCTGTGGTATTTTGTGCACCATTGAAATTATATCTGGTACTTAATAAATCTCCACACCACTTAACTTTCTTAAATGATAAAGGAGTTTTATTGATAGCTCATTTTGTGGTCCTGGTATTAAAGCACTTGTAGCCTCTCATTTCAAACAATTTTTCCTTGTAATATGAAAACAGCTCTAGATGTGTTTTAAGCATCAGCCAAGATGTACCCGAGGGGTGCAATTATCACTTACTACATTAAAACGAAAGAAGGAGGTGTTGTACTGAAAATATCCTGAGATAAACAAGGATTCTAGAAAAAAGCATAATTTTAAGTTTATGTTTATTTTTCCAGAGATACTCACTAAACATGTGAGGTATTTTTCTGCACAGGTTTTATTCTTTTATTTTTGGAGGCATGATCAGTGGATGTGAAATCTCTCAGACCAAGAGAGATTTAAAATGTTGGATGATTAGAGATATCTGCCTTTAATGAATAACTTCTAGTGAAACCAGATTGCACAGGGCTGAATGGCAGTTGTCGCCATGAGGCTCTTGCAACTTGCAGTTGTAGCCCTCCATAAGCTCCAGGTATGTGGAGCCTCCAGTCCACATGGCACTGATTAAACCATCAGGGTCTAAAAATAAATAGCACAGACCAGATGATGGAGGAAAACCAGCTGAGGCATTAGGGCACGCTGACAGTACCTTTGTACATAAGAAACCACTGTAAATTTTCTGATCACTGTACTTCCATAGCTTCTTCAATTAAGTCATTCTGTAAATTATTACACAGTCCCTTGCTGAGCAGGATCCAGGACATGAGGGAGCCTCAGCAGTTCTGGTTGTTATCTTCTCTAAGGTAGCCTCACCAAAACTAATCACAAGACTTTCCATTTACCTTACATCTGGAAGAATAGATTTACGTATGAAAGATGAAGGCTTTAAATTAGTCGATGTAAGCCATGAATACGTCACTAGAATCAATGTATTCAGATATTGCAGTTTAGATAAGGCTCAGCCAAAAGGACTCTTAACTGTAATCCAGTCTCAGTTCAGCCTTGCATGGTGAATCATAGCCTTATAGGTTTTAGAATGGCCAAAGATTTTAAATCCACAGATTCTTGATAGGTCAATGGATATCCCTCTTCCCTGATACTTTCCTTCATGTTAAGAGCTGAGAAGCTCAGGAGGGATAAGCGATTGTACGCTGTTATTTTGTAAAAGTAATGCGGGCTACAGAGTGCTTTATAAGGGTTAGCGCATTGGGACCTCCTTTTGGGTCACGGCTTGGAAATGCCATGAAACTACAGAAAACACACACAGAGAGAATAATATTAAAAGGTATCTAGTGAGTTAGGTTAGGCAGAAGAAACTTGGTTTCTACAGTCTGCCAAAGGGAAGGCTCAGAGGAGACAAGATCATGGAATATAAATAGCTTCAAAGGAAGGGGATTATTCGCATTACCAGAATATGACAAAACAAAAAGTAGTGGCTTCAAACTAGAGAACACAAAGTGTGGTGGTGTAATTAAGCCCTGAACGGAGCATGGTGCCAATGAAGAAGGGGCCAAGAGGGAGAAACAAGGTCAGAAGAGAAGACTTTAACTGAATGAGGAAGAGAGGCTTACAAACATAATTAATTCAGCATTTGGGAAGCTGTGGGATTAGGAGTGGGCAAAAGCAATATTCTTTCTCTCTCCATATAGAGCTCTGGGGCCTGCTGTTGCTTACCAAGGCAACACATCCTTGTCTTCAGTGGTCTTCTCTGTGCAGGCAGTACTTGTCCAGGAAGAACCAGCCGGCCAAAGCAGGGCCATCATGAGCCCATATACTGTGTTCAACTTCCATGCAAGTCTGCACCTGCTGACCTGCCCCAAAGATGGAGAATAGTTCTTGGTCAGATCTGAACATCAGTATCTTGTTTATACCAGGAGGCATCAGAGGAGGGATGCCTCATTTTTTAACTTGCTGCCTCCACCATTATTATTAGTGAAAAAGAAAAAAAATCATCTGAAGCATCACCATATGGAAAATGTAATTCAAGTTCACTGATCCATAAAATGGAGATGTACAGGGAACTGATACTGGAGCTGTTTTGAAACTTTGGCTGGTGCACACAGAATGGTGTGCCTACAGTAACAGTGGGAGAGGCCGGGATGCTGGCCTACCAGAAGAGCTCCTTGAGAAAAGGAGGAGTGACCTGGCTGGCCCAGCCACCAGGGACAGAAACCCGGGGGCGAAGCTAGGGCACCCTCACAACATGGGATGGGGAACTTTCAGACCAGTAAAGCAGCAGGAGTTGGGAGGAAGCCCTGGACTGTGGACTCATGGTATGCTCATCCATTGCATGGGCAACTTGCTCTCTCTCTAATTAATCTACAAATATATCTTGTTGCCTAAGGCCAGAAAAAAGGGAGGTAAGAAAAGACCACCTCCTGCCCCCAGGTCCTCCTAGGGCCAGGCAGGTAACACTGATAGCCAGCAAGACACTCAGGGTGCTTCAAACCCCAGGGCTGAGGTTTTGCAATACATTTCTCCTCCATTCACCCACAACTTGAACTGCCTTTCTGGGCAACTGTTATCGAGGTTTTTTCCTTTAACTTCCCAATCCTTTATGAGTGCTCAAGGGTTTTTATTAAAATATGCTATATAATAGTATTTAACTAGCTAGTGGTTTTAATGTCTTAAAACATTTTAAATTAATTTTTTTTTTTTCTTTTCCCTTTATGGAGAACTCCAGATAGGCAAAAATTAATCTCTGTTTTAAAGGAAGAAGGAAAGATGTTTTGAAAGAAATAATGAAGGCAGATAAATCATTGTTTTTGAAAGACAAAGAAAAATGTCTAAATTACTGACGTGCAGAATCAAACTCTACAACTCGAGGAGAGTTATAAAGCAGGTATGTTTATTGCAGCACCGGGTGCAAGGGGATTGCTCCTCCTAATTTGCACGGCATTTCAACAAGCAGCCCCATATTTATTATACAGACTCATGCATACACATAAGGTTTCCGACCATGACCATTCAGAATCTCCTCCCTCTGGCGCCTCTTCAAGATGTATTTTTCACCTTTCTTGGGCAGTTACCTGAAGTTCTTGCATACATTGGCAGTCTTTGTTATACAGTTTCTGTTACCCTGAAACATCTGCTAGCTAACGATTAGTCCTTCCTTATTGTCCACTCTAAACACACCAAGCTAATGCATGTCCACTGGGCTGGTTTTAGTCTACACCAGCACGATCCCCGGGCGGGGGATCCACCCTCTTCGAAGTGGGGACCATTTGAGCAGGGAGTCGCTGATCTCCTACTACCGCAATTATTTCACCCTAGTTTGTTTGCTTTTATCAGTTAGCATGTCCTAGTCAGAAGGCTCCTTATGTACATTCTTGTTGAGCTCATCTACATCGGTACTAACTGTCCCTTCTGGAAGTGGCTCCTGCCCTTCCTTCTTTCTCGGGTGTTAATGTTTCTGTTATCTATGCAGTTTCTGTCTGCAGCAGAGTTTTAGTTTTTTTCACTATATCAATAGTCAGAAACAGTTATATGCCCACAACGGCTGTATAACCTTTCCCCCCACTGAAGCAATGTCAAAGGTGAAGATGAATTCATTATCAAAATAATTTTCAACTTAAAATAATTGCTTACGCTTATTGGAAAAGGGCTGTGGTCAAACAACAAAACACCCTGGGAATATCAAAAGTAGAACATGGGTTCATACAAGAGACTTCCAGATACACGTTAAAAATGGTGTTTTAGTTTAGGAACCTTTTTAGTTAAATCATTGGTTCTAAAACAGATATAAATTTAAAATATTGTCACAATTAAAACATGCACTTGGGTTTTGGCTAAATAAAGAAAATTTCAGAAGATGGCAAATTACCATACTCAAGAACTATTTCTAGAAAAGCAATGTCTGATTACTCCATATTTTAATCAAGTAAACAGAGGACAACCAATTCTATAAATAATATTGGGGTTTATGTCAGTAAAAATTAGCAGGATGCCATCTTTACAGTCTCAGTTGTTTTCAGATTAATTGGAATACATAATGAAAGTAATTACACTCGGATATTTTGGTGCATGTCTCAGTGTATCTTGGAAGGAATCCAGCAAGTTATCTGTCTATATCTGATTTATAGAATAGTGATTTGTCATTTTAAACGGCTCCTTATGAGCAATAAGCATGGAATATTTGTATAAATAGTAAATGTCTCCTGATTTGTACCTTTCTGTGCCCCCCCAAAAGATGTCATTAAGAATAAAGTACTGAAAAAATTCCCATGTGATTTACTGATAAGGAAGTTTCTTTTGAAGCTAAAAAGTGAAAACTGGCCCGATATTCAACACGCCCATGTGTACTGCAGCCTGTGTGTGTACAAATTGTGTCACATGCATGGAAACATATTTGTGTTAAACATATTTGGTATAAACAGCCTCTGTTACATCAGGGAAGCAAGTAATCTCTTTTTCCAAAATGCAGCAGAGCTGATAGAGAAGTGTGAGAAAGGCTGATTTTAAGACCGAGTGAAATCAGGGCATGACCTGGTGAAGAGAATAATTCTTTACAGCCCTTTGGGTTTTCATGCAGGATATAGGGTCTTTCCACCCCATCCCTTTAAAAAAAAAGATGCAGGATAATAGATGAAATCGGATTCAGACGCTACAGCTCTTGGATACACACTTGGGGAAGAAAAAGACTCCTGAAGTCAACAGGAATAATTCCAGTGGTTTCAGCAAGCACCAGGCAAGGACTTGGAGGAGGCTCCAGGAATGTGTTGGAAGCAGCACCAGGATGCTGGCAGGAGGGAGGAGGTGACAAGAGACAGGGATATGGTGGGAGAACACCATGCACTAACCACCAGCAGGTCAGTGCTGCTTTGCACCCTAGCAAGCGTTCATGTCTCTCACTCAGAGGAAGGTTTCCCTGCGACAGTGATACGTAACAGTCACACGGGGCTGAAACTGGGTCCTCAGCAACCAGCACAGCTACAGACTGGGCATTTTGAAGCTATCATGGTCAGTCCTACCACACCACAGTGACCCATGTGCAAAATTAACCCTCTCAGGTCCCACTTTCATCCTGATGAGCCACAGTTGGCATTGCTCCCACGCCAAAGATCATGCCCTGTGTGCATGTGCCACATGCTGTGCTGTTCCCTGAAGAGCTGTCACCCCTCTCTAGGTGACGGGACCATCTGTCATGCTTTTTGCAAGTCAGATAAGCACCCAGCATCACTGCACATGACCAGCAGGACTTTAATGGTATTTCCATTACAAGCAGATCCCAGCTTTACCCTTCCCTAACCTCCCTAAGATGAACCTAGGCGCTATGTTACAGGTGGAGGTCTTCATTTCTCTGAGTCAAGCCATTTGCCTGACTTATTTCAAGCCTCAATTCACCCATTTCACAAAGCGTGGCATTCTACCAGTCACCTT
This sequence comes from Falco naumanni, assembly GCF_017639655.2. NCBI lineage: Eukaryota > Metazoa > Chordata > Aves > Falconiformes > Falconidae > Falco > Falco naumanni. Next base: position 51,809,752 of record NC_054058.1, read on the forward strand.
TGTGCTAATCAGGCAGTTGAGAAGAGGCGTGTATCACGGGCCAGGCAGAGAACAAACCACCCAGACCCTTCCCCATGGCAGCCTGTGCTCCCCGTGCCAAGGGGGGTGCAACTGGCGGCGTCCCAGTTTGGGCTCAGACGCTGCTGGGGCTGCACTCTGCATTGCCCCGCCAGCTCTTGCCATGGGCACAGGCATAGTAGACCACTTAGCTGTTCCCCGAGTAAAATTGAATTGGCATGATCATTTGCAACTTTTACAATAGTTATGCTAAACGTGGTATTTTTACAATACCTCTTCACATCTTTTTCTTCTGTCCTACATACACACATTTATTCAGCTGATTAGTTGTACATATATATTTATGACGGATAGTAGCGATGGGTGCATTTCCTGGTGATAATTTTTGTTCTGAATTTTTGAGGAGCAGTATTCAGATGAAAGTTAGAGCTAAAATTCTAAGAATGCGTAAAAAGAGCTTGTTAAAATTGTTTCTGCATGTAAAATAAATGACCTTTTATCTGTTGTTTATACAGGGGAAAAAATTAAGCTTTTAAGCTATGCTATGTATTTAAAACCAGTTTATTATACAAAAGAAATATTAATTATAGATAGTGAACTGACAGATTGCTTCTAGTCACCATGGGCCTGATTTCCAAAGGTATATGGTGCCTAATAAAGAAGTTCATTACCTTCTGGGATTTCAGAAATACTGCAGTAGGCCAGTTGCTTCATCTCTGTTGAAATCAGTGCCAGTAAGATGCCAAGGCAGTTCTGGAAAGCAGCTATACATGCAAGAATATCTTTGTAAATGTGTCCAGATAGTCTTTAACTTTTAGATTCAGCTGATGTTTTTCTTGCCTATTTGGGGATTTGTTTGTAAACTGGAAGACACAAACTTTTCCCTGCTTTCTTAACTCAGTCTCTCAGCTTTAGATGATGAAGGAATCATGTTTGCATCTCACAACTAAAAATTCCACTGGAACTAATTCAGAAAAGCTTCCTCCATAAAGCAGAAAATGAAAAAGCTCCAAAGTTAAAAAAAAATAAAAAAATTAAAACCTCTCTTGATCCATTCTGGAGACTTATGCAATGTGATACATAATATTGGACAAAATTATTTAACTCCGGTTAGCCATAGTGATACATAAAATAATTTTCCCATTGGAAAAAAGTGCTTTTGAGCCGATTAACATCTGAGAATAATCAGAGTATATTTAGGCCTTAGAACCGGCTGTCATTGCCATGAATGTAAATAGCATTTTTAAAGACAAGTGTGTTCATTTTAAATTGAGACCTCAAGTTTATAGAAAAAAAGGATGGCTTTTTTATATTGGTAAGTATGAACAAAAACTCTGATGTTTATGGGTTGTACCTTGAGTTTAAAAATCTTTTACTCATATGTGATAATATCTGCAAATCTGAAATATACCCAGTTCCACGTTGTCTGAGTAGATGATGTTATGTAGTTAGTGGTACATGTAACCACACAACAGCAATAGTCCAGCAGCAGCAGCAATTCCTTAAGCAACATAGGACATGATGACAGAAGCAGTGGGGTAGACAACTATGAAAAGAAAACAACCATTCGGTGGCTAAAATGAGTGATTCTGAGGGAACACGCATCTCCTGTTGAGCTCAGCCCAACAAAAGCTATAGCCAGCCAGTGACTTGCTGGCACCTCAGGTAGAAACTGCAGGTGGTGGAGCTGGGTCTCCTCCAGGCCCTTGTTTTTTGTGAAGGCAGCAGGACAAGAAGAACAGGTGGGTACCTCATGGCCCTGCAAAAGCTGAGGCAGATCTTCAGGCCCTTTGGTTCATTCTGCTGGTGTGGACGTGGTGTTAGGAAACTCACATCCAGGCAGATGTCATCCAGTACAGTCATGGGTGCTCCAAGACAAAGTGAAATACTTTTGTTTCTCACAATCCTTCAGTTTGTGTTTCTATTGTCCCAATCTTGCTTTAATGCCTTGCCTAAGATTTTATCACTTTTAATAAAAAAATACTCATTATAAAGACCATTTTGCCCAACCAAGTTCTAAATCAGAGTACCAGCTACCATTTGTAAGACTTCAATGTTCAGATATACAGGCTACCCAACATCATTCAGATAATGTGTTGGGGCTGAACGTAAGTGATAATAAACTAATGTGGACTCATTATGATGACTCAGAGAAACAATATTACATTATAAATTCCAGGTAATACATTTTCTTCAGAGTGAATGTGGTCTTGCTAAGAAAAATAGGTATCTTAAAAAGTTGCTCCTTTGGGTTAAAAAAGCTGTTTGAATTCTTAAAAATTACTGAAATACAGTGCAAAGACCTCTAAAAGGCTTAGAACTGAAGAGAAGAAGGGGGAAAAATGAGATTCTTCTTTTAATATGGAGGTGACTTCCTTGTTATCCTAAGAACCTTGTTATCATCTAATTTTGGGGTTGCACGTTGGTGTCAGAGAGCTGGGGAATCCAAGTGCGTAGTAACACAGGTACAAGTTAGGACAGGTCAGACAAGAGCATTAATAACAATGATTACAGGGAGAAAACATTTGGACAGCATCGCCCCCTCTGCTCCTCTGCGTTCTGCCAAGTGATTGCAGAGACACAGCCTGCAGACTGTGTCAGGGGAACAAAAAAAAAAAAAAAAGAAAGAAAGAAAAAAGAGAGAGGTGAGGAAACCCAGTAATTCTGATGTTAACAAAGTCAGGTATCCATCTCCAGCAGGAATGGACTCCTTCAGTAGCTTGCTAGCTGCCACAGCTCTAAGGACTCATGCAGTAAATAAGGTGAGGACGTGGAGGGATGGCCCTTGGTGGAGCCTCTATTACGAGGCACACCCCGTATTGCCTTCCATCAGTGGTGGGGAGGGGGAAAAACTCAGACTGCTAGCTCCTAGTCGAAAGGACTGTTCTTTTAGTTAGGACAAACTTCTTAGCCAGAACCCTCACGTTTTAAATATTAATAACTTTACCACCACATTGGTAAAACATGCCTCTGGGTGTTGACTCTTATAGTTCTGTCATGTCCAATCAATTCTGTATTATCAATCATAACAATCCGGCTTTTTTATTTCCCCCTGACACATGCAGTCAGGGAATTAATGTGCTTATAGTGAAAACTTATTTTCTGCAATGTGCTGGCATAATCTTTCCAGTCACAAGAAGTTCACTGGATCTTGCCTAGCAAGTGAAATAAAAAAGACCTCCTTGTTGCTGCTCTCCCTCACCTCCTCCCAAATGCACACACCAACTATTCTGATGATGCCTCAGTATATAATAATGTCTTCCATGCTGTATTTTCCAACTTTTATGGCCAGGTTTCCTAGCAGCAGGTTGCAATTGGAATCTGACTGTGAAATAAACAGGTACAAAATGACTGACAATTCCCAAAGATGGAAAAATGAGCACATTTTAACGCCACACTGTTAAAGGGTTCCACATGGATCCTGCGAAGAATTATCTTTAACTGAAGCTGAAGAAACTCTTCAAAGATGAGATCCTTTGCCTTTTTCTTTTAAGTATATGCTACCAGAATTATAAGCTTATAAAATAAGTTATGGCATTGTTGCACTTGGGATTTCTTTAAGCAGAGTCAAAGAAACAGCATTTGTAACATAATCACACAATACTCCCCCTGTACTCTCTTTCTAACTTATTTGCCCTAACAAGTACATACTGATTTTTTCATTTGTGGACAGGACTCATGTTAATATGGTATTACAGTCTGCATCTTTCTCACATCAAATTCACATAACTAAAACTAAACCAAAACAAAACTGCTACTGTAAATACCTTACATTGATTCTGCAACTGGAAGTTACCAGCTATGCAAATAACAGAGAATACTATTCCTACTCATTCCAGAGAGATGAATAAACTGAAAAATTTCATTACACGCATTGTATACATTGTACATAAAGCTCATTTCTACTCTTTATTTTATCCTTATATACTTCCATATATGCTTATAGCAGTCCAGTCTTCATATAAATACTATAGAGTAGAGATACTCAACCTCTCTACTCCCATGTCCCGTATAAAAAAACAGGCTGTCTTACTAGGGACTGTGACTCTGGGGAGAATTAGGGGTAGAGGTGATTTGCAATTCAAAATTCCAGAAAAGCAATTGCAGACTGAATGGCTAAGGCTCTTTGTAGCTAATGCTGCCAAATTCTTCCCATTAGAAACCGTTCATTTCCATCGTTCAAAACTCTTCCAGAATTTAACTGTTGGGGCTGAATTTTTCCATGTCTGTTTTCCAAGAGAGTGTCAGCATAAATTGTCCAGTTGTTTCCAATAATAAAGTCAGCACAAAATATATTATTTGCCAATCATACTATTTACCAGTGATTACTACAACAGTTTTGTCAATAATTTCTGGCAGTATGATGACTTGAAGCAAGGAAGTGAAATTTGGCACTGAGTAGTCTTTGTGTGATGGATAAGCCTTTTGTTGTGCATCTACGTGTGTGGAGGGGTATAATGCCCAAACATAGCCAAGCTATAAATAATTGAGAAAATATCTCATTGCATACACTCAGTAGCAGTTGATAAATAGCATTTCCAAGGATTCTGTACATGCTAAGCCTATTTTCTTTCTGATCCCAGGATAAAGGAGGTATAGACAAGACTCTCCCTGCAATAGCACTTCCCAGATGCACCAGCCCAGGAGCCAGACACAAAACCAAGGTGGAGGTTACACAAGGTGGTGTTTCAATCAAACTTCTCCCCGCAGTTGGAAAGGGAAAGGCATCAGCCTCCTTTCAAGCTGTTTTACCTAGCTAACCTTGCAAAGCCATTCCTTGCAACATTACCCTTCCATGGCCACTGACGGCCCCTCAGCTGCGTGCCCAGCTGCAGCAGGGGGCTGCATTCGTCACGCAGGAGCGCGGGGCTCTCACACCCACACCTGACATTGGGGTGGGGGATGAGGGCTGTACTGTGAACTAATAAAAGCCTGAGGAATAGTTGTCCATTGTTTTCTTACTCAATGTCCAAAATTTGTATTTGAAGTTATTATTCATGTTCCTCCGCTTCAGCTTATTATCTGAAAAATTGGACTAATAATACTCTTCACCGCATCACAGGAGTATGGCAATAAGTTCATTACTGCTTGTGAAACAGCTGGGTTATGTTAATGATGGACAGGAAAGAAATGGTCGTAAGGAAACAAATAATTCTGCATTACAGCAGGTTTGCACAATGTGAAATGAATAAGGCATTGGATGCCCAGCGAACACAAGGATTAAATCAAATACTGAGTTCATTAACGAGCCATCTACATGAAGCATGTTTCCATGCCAGGTGTCTGACTTTAAAGTTTCAGCAGAAGAGGGCCATCAGCAAGGACAAAAAAATAGTATGTGTTCTCTTAATTAAAGACTGATCACAATGCACAAACCCAAAGGAAGCTAGTTAAAATTGCGAAGATTAAAGCCAGAAATAAATGGTATTATGTTTTACTGCTTGACTTTAAAAGCTTTGTTTCCTTTTAACATTCTTTTTTAATACATAATGTTAACACATGCAAGTAATAACAAAATGCAGGATAGCTAAACTGAAAACTATAATCTTATGGTTTTAAGTGCTGATATGCTTTCCTAGGAGCATCATTTAGACCATATGATTTTACAATATGTAAACATACTACAAGTAACACCGAGATCTGATTTAGTACCTAACAATACACTGCAGAAACCTAGAAGAGACAAGAACAAGATCAACCTCAAAACTCCTACAGAAATCAGAGCTTTAATGTAAAGAAATGTAAACAAAACTTGGGATGACAGCAGTGACATGTTTCCCATTTTTTCAATCTTTCTAGGGTTGATGTGATTTAGCACTGAAATACGACCCAATGACAAACAGTAAAAATCCTTCTTTGATGCCATTTCACAAAGCAGTCCTCTTTTAACAGCAGGTTTTCCATGAAGACAGGGTGACAGTTGAAAAAAAGATCAGTCTAAACCTTTACTCGAGGCAGCCACTTTGGTTTAGAGTCTCTTGCCTGGTAAGTAAGAGGGCCAAGGTACCAGGCTGGAGATCATCCACACTATTTAATTTTTCCAGTGTCACCCAGCCCTGCCTCCAGCCGACATGGCCCCCACCGCTGGTGCAGCAGATCCACATCCTTGAGCATCCCCGTCTGCCCTGCGCCATGGCCCGGGGAACCTGGGGTGTACCTTCAGCTTCACGCCACTGCAACGGCATCAGACACTTCCACATCACAAAAGCAAATGCAAAACAGCTCTGAGGCTGTCACGGGGCATCTGGAAGAGATGCAGAGCCAAGGGCTGTGTAGGGCACACGTCGGCAGCCTGTGCCTGATGGCCAGAGGGCTGAGGAGCCTCTCGAGTCGCACTCCTTTAGCAGTGCAGGGGTAGCCCAAGGGACCTGTCCCATCTGAGGGACGGCACGGCTCTGCTGAGAGCTTCCTAGCTCCTCTCCTCCAGTTCATGCCTCTCGCTAGGCAAGCTGGCACCCTTGGAGTCCTCATTCCTCAGCTCAAACCACCAGCAACTGATCATGGATACAAGCCCTGAAGGTTTTCATCTTTCTTACCACCACAGCCTTCAATAAAAAGGAGGCTTCTGGCAGCTTCCCCTCTGTTGCGTGTTCTTTGTGATCAGGAGATTCCCAGGCACTAGGAAGCCCTGCGTGCCTAGTCTTGAATGGCCTCAACTTGGAGCAGGGATTTGCAGCCCACATTTAATAAATTAATCCTGTAACTTACAATAAGAAGATTTGAAACACTTCTGCTAGCCTTTTTGAAAAATGTCCTTATCATACATTAGCATGAACTTATAAATATGTTCTGTGCTATGCAAATTATATTTATGCACTGCACCGGGCTCTGGACAGTGACTTATGCATGTCATATACCCTTCTGCCACATACATTTTAAGCTGCATGTGCAAGATAACCTGGTTATCTCAAAAGCTGAGGTATAGTTTGGACTTGCCGGTAAAGTCAAGAGCCATTTATAATCATGAGGAAAATTAAGCTACAGCATATTTCTGACTTCAGTATAGCAAATGAGTGCTAACCATCGCACTGCATTTCATCATCAGATTTTTTTACCAGAATATCTGAAGAACTTTTAGATATTAAATTTGCTATCATGATTGATTTTAATGCATCAGTCATATATTTCTCTTCCTCCTCAAAATTACACTTGCTGAAGAAACAGAAACATATTGAACAAGGAAAAAGCTAGGTATTCAAAGTTAAAAGAAATATACTCTCAATTTTGAAGGTGCAATGATTTAATATTTTTAATTTACTAATAAAACAAAATATTTCTAATTATTTTCAGGTTGAACACGTGCAATGAGTTTCCAGTGAGATGACTGTATTTATTAAGTATAGCAGGTCACTCAGTAGACAGCAATACCACATTGCCTGAGGTCCCAAGAATATGCAACCAGCTTTGATTACTGGTGGCTCAGTCTTGCAAGGCACTAAACAATTTTGTCTTTCATTTCAATAGTAGCCAAGAATGTTTTGCATCCCTGAGGAATAAGCACATGAAAGAGCCTACTCTACATTAGCTGAGAAACAGCTTCATTTTAAATTTTACATTTGTTTTCAATGACAAAAGTTCTTTCCAACAGAATAGGACAGCTATACCAACAGAACACCTGACCCACCGATTTCAGAATTTCTTTCTGTTTCGGAGAGTTCTCCCATACAGAGACAGACTGATTTCTTGTATGCACACTGGCCAATTTTATTTTGTTTCTGAAGTTTTTGTTCTGAGTGCTTACAAAGTGTTCTATTCCAAGTATATTATCCACAAACAACCAATGTAACCTGTATATATACACACCCATTGAAATGTGAAATCAGTGAAGCAAAGGGAATTGTCGATCATAATCTGCAAGTGATCCACTAAACAAGAGATCTGTTATCATAAAGTTCTTAGCAGAATACTGGTCACTACATAAAGGAAAAGTCCATTACACTGCACATTAATCTTGCAAAGGCATTCCCATTTTCTCTTTCTTTTTTCCATTTTTGCTTCTTCGCTCCAGCTGAAAAGTGTTTCTTTTTTAGGAGTTTGTTCACATAATTGACCAGCAGGAGTTACCTGAGCTTCAGTCCCTGCATGAGTGCCTCTGCCTCCTCTGTCCTACACCAGACATAGTTTCAACAACTGACTGCTGAAATAGTGGTGATCAATGCAAGCTCCCCATCAGCTTCTGGGTCTGCCTGGCAGTCAGTGTTGGATCGACTAATTTGAGTGAGTTGCACCTGCTGAAAAAGTCGCTGTTGCTAGAGGAGGAGGAGAAATTTTTGCGTCACTGTAGGTAAGCCAAATACTTTTGTCAAAAGTTCACCAAGTTCAATGGAGCTGGACTTTATTAGAGCAAAAGATGACAAATGTCACAGGAGAGAAGAATGACCTTTCATTTATCCCTTCCACAAACAAGAGTTCTGAAATTCTTTAAGCATTTGCATTGTTTGAAGCACATTTTTCAAACAAAACCTGTTTGGGTTTTCTTTGCTTTGCAGATATGTTCAAAATCTAAACCTCCATAAATTTTGGCATTTTGAGCAGCCAGCATTTCAGTAGTCATGTTCCCAGCCACTAAAAGCAGGCTTTAGTATCAGATCAGTCTTACAGGTGTTAGGTACAATGCCTTAGTTCATTCTGTGTTACAACTACACTAATTTTTTAAGAGATACATTGACATTTCCTACACAAAAGAAAACCCACCCTAAACTTTTTAATCCAAGTATTTTCTTTAGACCTTGTTTAGTACAAACATTCAAACTATAGATTTAGCTTCTTCTATTTCTTTCTTAATATTTGTCTTAAGGTTCTTCAGCAAATCAAGAATATCTGTTCAACCGAGGAACAAAAATTATGAGGTCACTGATGCTCTGTTTGCTTATCATTTGTTGTTGTTATTTTCAACTCAGTTATCAGAGTTACTGAATATGAAAGGGTAAATTAAATGACAAGTCTGACTCACACAAAGCAGACGTGCTGTCTATTTTACTGCCCTGCTAGTTCACACAAGGTGAAGAATATATCCTAGCTGGGGTGGCGTGTGTGTGTTACTCTTGCAGTACCCATTCATATACTGCAAATCTACCATCTGCCATGAATAAAAGGTGGGATGAGCTGCAGCATTTCACAAGCACAGTAGGAAAAACTACATTGTAATCTAATCATTGTAATCACTGTAATTACCCAGCTCTGTAGCAGCACCAGGGAAGCGGTCAATAAATTCCTCTAGCTGTTGAAAAGCGCAGGGTACTCATGGACAGGAGGGAAGGACAGAACGAGTTGTGCTTGCCTCTTGCTCTGGGCTGTACCTGCCCAACACCGCTACCGGGAACTCACAGCTCAGAGACCAAATGTTCCCTAACGCAAGACCTGCAGCTCCCACGGATGCAGGCTGCTCTGCGCCAGTAGCCGAGACACGAATGAGAATGAGTTTGTTACGGATCCGGAGGTAATTGCCAACACTCAGCTGCCATCCCCTGAATTTCTGTTACAATATAATGTGCAATTTCCCTTTACAGTGGTATCCTGGTTCAGATAATTTCAGAAGCATTTTGTTTGCTGGAGTACTTCTGTGTGGTATACACCTTTACTCAATCAGAAGACAACTAATTTCTTTGCTGTGCTAATTAAGTCAGAGCAAAACACAACATGTTTATGCTTGCTCTTGTCAGCCACTTTGAGAAAGTGGTTCCCTTTGAGTGACTCTATCACCTAGTTTCTGATGCCTTGCTGTGGACTACCCAACGATCAGTTCCCAAATTTTCTCTGGAGTTGTGCATGTGGTGACTTGCAGGCAGTGCAAGTATAGTCCACACAGGGGCAGGATATTGCTCACAACAGCCTGTACATAGCCAAACTGCAGAGTAAGCTATAATAGTATCAGCGGCTGGTATCTATTCATGCTCCACATGCCTGTGGTTACATGTGTCGACTTGCAGCCTGAGTCACTTAATGACGAGTTACATCTGTGATACACTATCATGTAAGCATCTTTGGGAAGCAACTATATGATATAGTGGCCCACCATAGCTTAGGAGTGGGCTTCCGACCCCAGGCGGTCCTCTCAGTTGTGTAATATTTGGACTGAAAATGAAGTTGTCCTTGGAACAAGGGAGTTGCCTTTTACAGTTGGAGTGGTGAATTTAAGATTTGGGACAACAATCAGCACAGACACATAAAAAATCAGAAATTACAAAGGTCCTAAGCAAAGATAAAAGCCTCTACTGGTATCAGGGCAGTCCGACCACATTTCTCCCAGCCACTGCTTTTGGTCCTGCTTCGGCATTCTGCCACATTGCCTCATAATGTCAGAGTTGATATTAATAAACTCACTTTTATCACTTAACAGGATGGAATTAACCAGGCAGAAATACAATCCCTTTGCTATCTGCAGGGCTGAATGTTCTCCCACTCAGAAACCAAGTTTCCTGAGCTGGCCAAGACATTGACAGTGGGTTTGTCTCCCCAGCAAGCCCTGGTGAGCAGAGCCTCTCCAGCAGGGTCCTGGGTGGAGAGGCAGCACTGCTCAGAAGAGTTTTACTGTGAGAACAGCAGCACCTCTGTATCAGAAGCGGGAGCCTAGATGGGTCTGCAGTGTCAACAACTTTGGAGCACAGAGAGCACAGGGGAAACAGCGTAGCTCTCTCTGCCCTGCATAGGTCCGGTGGGGGAAGGAGGGGGTGGTGGTTTTGCTTTTTATGAGACAGGTGAAACTGGGAAGATCAGATAGGTAGGAAAAGCAGATAACCCAGGAATTTCAAGAGTTAAATTGTCTTCAAAACGAGTTCTCCCACAGAGATGAAACGAGCAGCTCGCAAGTGGCCCAGCTGTAGCCTCAGCACAGCAGCTGCACACTCAGGTTTCCCCTCCACCAGGGATTTTATCATCTACACCTTCTCAAGCTCAGTATAACTTTATATGAACGCAGCTGCACATTTAAGTAGTGTCTGCATGATGTGTATTGCCCTATTTCTTCTACAAGTCACATTTCTACTAGACATTTTGCACTTCTGCTTCTATCAAAAACTTTTATCAAACATTCTGTATGCAAGGACCAAAAAGTAACCTTGAGAGAAAGTGGCAGCCGTGCACAAGATTTGAAGCACCCAAAGGCTTTCCGAACAGCGTACAAATCTGAGGGGATACATCTGCTCTCCTGAAGATGCAGGGCTCTGTCCCTGCGTTTCACAGGCTGTAAATCAGAAGCCTATCTCAGCAAAACAATTTGAGATATTGATAAGTAGATGCTGTAACCAGGGTGTCATGGTCCCATTTGTGGGGAAAAAACCAACAAAACAAAAAAACTACTGGTAAAAGCTATGAAATGCGTTATGTTTACCAGTAGGATTTCTGTGTATGTTCTTGTTCTATTATCTCCATACAGCTGCCTTTTATGCTGTCTGCTGACAGCATTTGATGCGTTTTTCCTCCTGTGCTTATTTTTAGTTGCCATAGGAACTTTCTTATTTCCTGTCAGCTGATGTTGTTATTTAATACTACTAATTGAATAAAAGGGTGTTGATTCTGCTACTCCAGATGCTGGGAAAAAAAAAGCTTTAGGAAGACAGAACACACATTTCACTTTACTCGGTCTTTTATTTATTTATTTCTATTAATATTTAATTAAAAAAGCCGGATACTGTAGTAACAGCTGTTACCACATCAGTGGAATCCAGAGTAGGTCCTCTCCAGTCTTTTCTTTTTGTTTGATCCAGGTTTTCCTCCCACTACCATAAATATACTTATTTGAAATAGTATCTTTTGGCTGTTTAGTTTGTGGCTTTGTTCTTCCTCACTCCCCACATACCGTATTCTTTTTCTTCTTCTTTTTCCCAAAAGAAAAATTAAAATCTTCTGTTAAAATGAATGGGAATGAAAAGAAAATTTTTCAACATATAAAGAAATACAGCCTGGAAAAACACCAGGATCTGAGGGGGGATTTCTTGTTTTGCAAACCCCAATTCTTCTTCTCTTACATACAGTAAGTTATTTTGTGAAAGATTATTTTTCTATTAAATTTGTTGTGTGACCAGAAAGCAATAAAGAATAATCAGAATTGACTGAGAAGCTTAAACTGGTACTTTCTTTATCCACATAAACTATAAAATTTTCACAGTTCTTTCCATGAGCTGATCACGTGTTTAGAGAAAAAACTTGATCAACATACAAATTTGCATTTGTATTAGTACTATATGGAGTGCCGATGCAAGCTTTTTCCAGGCCTTCTTTGCAAAAACTTAGGAAAATAGCAGTAATGTACACAAATGCAAATCCTACTACAAAAACATATTCCTTTTTCCATTTCACATCACTGCTTTTCATAAGATGCAGGAAAACAGGTAGCTTGGAATAAAGAAACCAACAAATAAGCTAACGTTAATAACTTTAGAAAATAATTCCATTGGTGTGCCTTAAATTATGCAAACTTCATCTAAGGTTTTATTGAAAGCATCCTAAAGACAACCCGAATCTCCTCACCAGCTTCAGGGACTGCTGGATTAGTCCCACTGAACAGGATAATGGGAGTATTAATGAGCTTGCCAGGGTGCTAGGAGAATAATATTCTGCTTGGGAATGCTCCCAAAGCATATGGTGTGTGCTCTTGCTGAGACAAGCACTGTCAAGTGTTTCAGTTGCTATAACTCAATAGGTATCTGAGGCAAATGATTTTCAACCTGATCCTGGAAGCTCCTCCACGGAGAGTCCCTGCTGCAGCCCCAGCCCAGTCCCACCATCAGCAGAACCGTCATCAGCCCAGCTTGGTTCAATGGGGAGGATTCACCCTAGGACAAACTATCCCGCAAACAGCGATGCTGATTTTGTTTAGGCCTCAATAAATTAAGGAGTGATATTGGTTCAACAACACAAGCTTTTTATTATTTTAGCAAATCCAAAATGTATTAAACATGTCTTTTCTTCTGAACAGGAGGAACTGAAGGTTACAGAAACTGGAACTTTATTCTTTTAACCAGCTGTTCTATCAGAAATGGTTTAAAAAGCAACTTCTTTCTAAAAGAAGTGTGCACGCACATGGAAGTAGTTTTTGCTTATTAGAGAGGGTCACAAAGAAGATAATTATGCTGATTACTTCACTGTAGGACTGTCTGGGAAAAATCAAAGACTTTTAATATTATTTTATATATCCAGAAACTGAAATTTAAAACTGACCTCAGAAAAAAATTCTTAACCAGAATTTGTCCATAATGCCTCTTCCAAAATGAGTCTCCTAGTTAAACCAGGAGTCAATAGTTACCATTTTTATAAAATAAGTTAACGCCCCGAACAATTGGTAATTTTTTATTTCTTTCCAGGAATATGCTACAAGTCTGATCTGTATAGAAATATGGGAGAGCTAATCTCTAAGTGCAACCAAGCCAAGTTGAACAGTTAACTGCCAGTTCAATGTTACTAATATGCAGCAGCATTTATAATGTCACATTAAATTTGAAGGAAATTGCAAAGGTATCCAGCTTCCCTGGCAAAACCATGGCATAAAATCAAGGAAGAAGCAGCTCAGATGGGCAAACCACCTGCACCTGAAGTGGATGTTGAACTTCCATCCCCTTCCCACAGGACCGATTAGGTCAGCCAGCACAGAGAGAACAGCTGGGAGGTTGTGGAATCCAGGGGCTGGCTGGTCCGGGCAGTGCCCCATGGAGGGGTCTGGGTGGCCCCCTGGGTTGAAGGCCCCAGGGCCACCTGAGAGAGAGCTGTGGGATAGGATCAACTATGCTGGGAGGGAGGGAGGGAGGAAGAGAAGGGAGGAAAGCAGGACAAAGCCAGGTTTGACATGTGACAGCAGTGGGAGAGGTGAGCAGGAGTGCAAACCCAAAACACCCCATGAAGTCAAAGGCCACGAAGACCAAAATAACTTCCAGAAACAAAACTGGAGTATAGCTCTTCCTCCTTTTTGACCCACTGCAGTGGAGATGGGAAAGGACTGAGCCATCACCACCTTGCTGTGGGGCAAGGATGAGAGCACATTTGCTTTCTTCGCTGAGCAAACGCTGACCCAGAAGCAATGCTGTAGGACTGGACAAAGGATGAAGTGTTATGAGAATCACACCACTAAGACTGAGACACTAATAACTTTACTGGGACATCTGAGGATACTGTCGTACTTACCGCAGTACAAGAACCAACATCACTCTCTCTGAGCTATACAAACGAAAGGTTATTTAGTGTCCATCTGGTTTAGTCCAAGAGAGAGCAAATAATTGTTCCTCAAATTCCACTAAAGGCTTTCAGCTGCTCTGAGCTGCCAGACAACAGGATTTTTCCTAGCCTACAACTGTCACCTTCCATGTCATCTGAGACCAAAATGAAGCATTCCTGCTTTTTATACCTCTTTCATTAAGGCAGTGTGATTGCTTGTTTATAGAACATGGATATTAGAACAGCTCAGGGAATAAAAAATTAATAGGCACTATCCAGCAGAGGGAGCACAATAACGTAAAAACCCTTCAGCTGTAAGGTGAAGAACTTTTTCTATTAAAATCCACAATATTTGGCAATCTGAGTTTACTGTTTTAGCATATGGGGTGGAAAAGACAGAATTTAAATAAAAATAGAGATGGGAAAGAGGAATGTCAACCAAATACAAGTAACAAAATAATTGATTTCCTGTTATTTTCATCCATAATAAAGCAGATGTAACTTAACTGCTGGGAAAATTAAGGTTTAATAAGAAGAGATCAAAGATGATCTTAGGAAGAGTAATAACATTTATTTTAAAACACTGATTTTAATTTAAATAGAACTGGCTGCTCTGGCTGAAAGACTCAAGTGCTGCTTTCAGTTTGACTGTGCACTTCCTCTTGTTGTTAATGAAGTCATATATCACAGAAATAACTGATGCACCCATTCATTCTGTTTATGTGTAATTTTTAGAGTCCAATATGACAGAAATCTTACTAGATATGTTCTCTCTTCTATGACTGCTACACTTTCTAATCTAATCAAGCTCAAATAATTGTGAATTGAAAAAAGAAACAAAAGCTAATACCTATTTTATAAGAAACAATCATAAATGAAAGAACCCATCACATTTTGATGTGACTTACATGAACTACAGTAATTAAAGAAACAATGTAATAGTTTAAGGTTGTTGCCGTCTTAAATGCAAACATTTCTCAGGGTGCATTTCATTAATATATTTATACCACGAGGTTTTTTTAATTAGTATATCTAAATTCTAAGTTCTGCCACTGACTGTTATTTGACCTTTGGCAATTCATAGTCTTTCTAAGAGAGTTTCTGTTATCTTTGTAATGAAAATCATATTGATTTCACAGCTGGGTAGAGTGTAACAGCAGCTTTGCCTGCTGGTAGAAAGTGGCTGAAATAAAAACATAATTTTAAAAGGAAAGAGAGAAGAAAGAACTGGATGTTCTGATCAGAAATGCTAACTACAGCTAACTCGAGGTAGAATACATTCAGTTTAACTCTTACATGTTTTCCAAAGGAAAAGCCAAGCGTGATGGAAATGGATTAGTATTTTTTCTGTTAAGCAAACTGATTTTTTTTTCTCCACAAACTGGCAGTAAGATTAACAACTGAAACCAAACATCTATAATGCTAAATATTGAAGATGCCCCCATTGAGCAGATTGTTCACTTTGTTGTATGATATCCTAAGGAAATGAGGTTTAGGCAGGCTCATTATCCATGCACTCAACTATTACCCCACTTTCCCTGGTAGTTTTTCAACCTCTTGGACAATTTCAAACAAATCTAGCAGAAAAGTGGAAGTCTCAGAGATACTGAAGACTTTTGACCACCAGATTCAGCTGAGATTGGATGAAGTTTAATGGACACTTACTACTTTTGCTAGTCTCACAGGTGACTAGACATACTAAAAATAACTCCAAAAGTAGACTGAAAGCAAGGCACTGCTAGAGGTTTCTTATCCCCCCTATACACACAGCATCTTTACCCTGATAGGACAGTTGATCCACAGAAAGTAAAGGTGTCATCCTGGGAAAAGGTCTGAAGAATTATCTCTTAAGCATACTGTTTAGCTTATATACTGAGGAACAAGTGTTCCTCAGCACTTCCAGAATATCTTATTTCAGCAGTCAAACATAATTTCATTTATTTTCACATAATTCTCTATCAGTAATGTCTTAAGGTCACAACAAACTCGTTAAATTATTTTAGAATTATGATGACTTCACTAAGGTTATTAAAACTGTTGTCAAAACTGCCTAATCAAAATGTCTTATTAAAAGTTTATTACTGCTTATCACTGAAGCATTCTCATGATCCTCTATAGATATATAAACCAAACAAACTAACTTTTAGAAGGTTTTATTGTCCTCTTTCCAATTAACAAATACAAATACCTTTTGCTAGGCCAAGACAATCCCTCATCACCTCATGACAACCAACAAAATGTCTAGTACAGGCAGGCTTCTTAAAAGCCCAGCTCATTTTCACATACATGATGGCCATTATCAAAACCTGCTGTGTGGCATGAACAGATATGGATGGTTACCAGTAAGTAGAAGAGAGAAAAAATTAATTAACCCCAGCCACATATGACTACACACAGACACATGCATTCTTAAACAACTAGATAAACCTATGTGTTAGAAGATACCTGGTATGGAACATCTGTGAGATGAACCCTGTGTGAGAAAAGCTTAAAAGTGTGGTGGGAACTACCTGAAAGGATCTGGGACTTACCAGTTTCACTGACCATAAATGATCTGCTCAGTCTAACGCAAAGTCCCCCAGAACTGTGTGAGCCAGGTGGAAAAAAAAAAACCCAACTGAAGGAAAGGTTGAAATCCACAAATGTATAATATTTATGAAGTCCTGAATACCACTGAGGTGAGAAGGCATTGTGACCACAGGCACGGGGAATAACAGACCGGAATCCAAAGCCACCTCTTTCTTGGTTTTTTTGTTGGTTTTTTTTTTCTGTAAAAATTGCATAGCAGGCAGATAACAAAGAATCAAACATCCTTCTGCCTGTCCCGTACATTAAGCAAGATGAGGATTGGTACTGCATTGCCCCATCATTGGGAACAAGACCTGCACCAATGCAGTTCAACACAGGTGTCTTACAGACGTCTGCACAGGGGCGACTGGGTTTGCAGCAGCGCAGGATACCACTTTGGATACAGCTGGGAAAAAACACACAACAAAATCCAACCCAGAGTTTTGGGAAAGGTCTATGCTGGCTTTTGAAATTTGTCATTTTAATGTTCGTACTTCTAGGAATTACTGCTATACAAATACATTGGTGATAATACACATTAGATTATAGATATTAGGGTTTAAATTTTAGTCATTTTAAACATCTAGTAGAAGAGTTATTAGTCTCAGATTCAAGACTTGATTAAAATTTAAAGTCTTCAACTATGGAGAATTAAGCCATTTAATCCAATTTTCTCTAAAATTTGCCTCTTACTTTTGTAAGTCTCATTAAGGTTCATGCAAATATGCATCACATATAATCAGTCTGAGATATCATGTAGCACACCACAGTGTATTAAAGCATTATTTTTAAAACACAGTTTTATGTTACTATATGGTAAACCCCAGTAGAGTCTCAGGGACAGAACTAAGCCCACACATGTGCTGCAAAAGTCTTCCTACATAGCTACATCACTGAAGACACGTGTGGGGTAAGTAAATCACAAGCCCTAGACTACGTACTGTGCTAACACAATGGTCTTTGTGAGTGGGGGCGGTGCGGTACTTATGCCAAACTTATGGCACTCTGAGAGGTGGTGTAATTTCCTCCAAGATGTACTGTCTTCCTCCCACAGCAAGCACCGTGCCTCCACCAGGACTCTCGGCTGATGCAGCTGCTCTGGCGCCACGACACCCACGGCTCAGGAGGACACAGCACCCCAGCACCAATCTTTACATTCCAGCTCTGCACTTCCCAGAGTCCTTGGGTTCTGTTCTTCCCAGAGCTTTGTGCCACCTCCATCCATCAGGTACCAAGGTGATTTACTCCTTTACCATGGCATTAGCAGTATTTTGTCTCACAGAAGAGACATGACATGTCCCAACCTCATAAAGGAATTTAATATTAAAAACAGAATGCGAAACTTGCCTTTCTGAATTTCAACAGGTATAGCAACACTCATTTAAAAATCTCTACTATTTAGGAATGTCTGGTTAGCTGCTGTCAAGGTATATATTTAACTTCTAAAAGTTTTGATTACCTGCTAGGATATACTACAGCTACCATGTTCCAGAGAAACATAAATCTTTTTTGCGGTAAACGCTCTTACCATAAAGCTGTTTGGTATGAATTTTTTTCTTGAATGCAAAAATTCACATGAACTTGCTTTGTAAAACTAAGTCTAGGGAAAAAAACCACAAAAACAAACCCCCCAAAAACCACCAATACCTTTTAGGAACAGGTGAAGAGAAAGAATTTTTTATCCACAGACCATTATGGACCATTAAGGATGCACCAAACTGATACTCACTTATCTAGATTAATAGCCATTACAAATCATCCGTTGCTATGAAACTGTTCAAAATCCATTGTGTCTACTGAATGTAAGGAAATGTACCTGTAAAACCACTTTGAACATGTGCCTGATCTCCATTAGAGAACATGATGCCCAGAATAGAGGTAGTGGTTATATAACAAAAATCTGTGAAGATTCTTGCTTCTCGCAATTATTTTTTCAGCTTCTCCATTAAAAATTTGACTGTTTCTTAAACTTGCTTTCATTTTAATGTATTTTTCATATGAACACATGTTTTTAAGAGTTACAGCCATGAGGAATTTAACCAAGTCAACAAGTTGCTGAATGGTGCAGAGATTCCCAGTGGGCTGGGATGGTTTTCCTTTTTTTTTTAGACAACCGTGAGCTTTTGTCTTGTTCACATTCAGTGTTTTAACACATTCCAGGAATTTGCTTTAGGTCACGTTTTGAAAACCACTAGTGGCCAGGTCCTATTGAGCTCGCTTTAAGCAATCAACTTCAAACAGTAGAAGCTACGTGGTTTTGAGAAGGCAGAGCATCTTGCCAATAACTTCTATGGACAGAGCTGCCTATATTACCGAGGCCAGACTCCTTCGAATAGCTGACCGATTTTATTCAAAGTTAACTTCAGATAACAGTAACCTGTACACAAATCGACAGGTCTAAAGCAGCTAAAGGGCAAAGAGGATCCAGGTAGCTGGCAAGGTGCCTTGAGTTGGGCATTGCTGCCCTGAATTTAAACGAAATTCTCTGCTCTTGGTTTTGCCCAAAGAAGATCTTCCACAACTGAACAGACTAAACGACTTAAAAATCAAATATTCAAAAAATGGATCGGCCGAGTCAAATTTCTGTGACAAAACGCAGTAGAAGGTCATATTACAGGCAATGCAAACAAACTGCATTCAACTTATAATGCAAACTGTGAACATTAAAGACAGCCCAGAATTAAACAAATAAATAGATTCAAAACTCTGTGTCAGGAGCATGTGTTTGAGAGTCTTGATTTACAAGTTGTCAGTCAATCTCCTCTACCCAACCATTTTATTCTGGAGGATTCAACCACAAAGAAAGTAACAGGGACTTTTAAAGTTAACTCTGAAATGTCTACATTTTACTTTATCCTTTTAGTTTTTTAATGGATTTCACATGATCCATACATTTTTGAGAACTAAAGTGCTACTTCTAATATTTCCAGTTAAATGAAATCTTTGAAATAGAAGGAATGATAATACAAAAATCTAAAACTGTATTTAGTATTCTGAATGCAATTAGGGCCATTTTATTCAATTGATTTCTGAAGCTCCCATATGAGTGATCTACAGTGATATCATTCAGTACAACAGTAACAGGTGCCGAAAAAGTAATTTTAAACAAATGAATTTTATCACATTATATGTTTTTCCCCTATTACAGCCAACTTTCCAAGTACTTCTGCGCAATTACCTAAATGAAGGTATATCAAAAAGTACTTTATTCCAAGATGTATTTCCATTTTTCATTACAAGATCATTGGAGTAATAGCATTGTTTACTCTTTTTTTTCTACAGAAGGATTTTAGCACTGCTTGAAGACAAGAATGAAGTAACATAAGAAGAGTACACAAAGCCTATCTTTTAAACTAGAGTTCTACTACTAGAGTAAAATATACAGTAGGACTAGAAGGAACCTCCAGAAGACACCTAATCCATCTTCCTGCCTGCAGGAAGCAGTTATTCAAGTACTCCGATTGTACAGATCTCCAATGGAGATGGAAACTCCACAAGCTTGCCAAGCAATCTGTTCCCTATCCTCACCACTAAAGTTTTCTGTAATTTCTAAAATAAATCTTACTTGCTGTAATTTAAGCCTATTACTTCTTGTGATATCAAACATAGGCAAGGGAAATAGATTGTTCTACTCCTTGGAGCAACCTCTTGTGTTATAATGTCTTCACTCTATCTTTTCTGTGTCAGACTAAACTAACATAATTTATTCAATCTTTTCTTTTAGGTTATAATTTCTATAGTTTGATCTTTCTTGTCACTCTCCTCTGGACTGTCTCCAGCTGACTCTCTTTTTTCTTCAAGTCTGGTCTCTAAAACCGGACATGGTATTCTAATTCAGTATGAAATTAAGATTTTATAGTTCCAGATTTCATCTGATTATTTGAATAATGAAGCTGATCATCTCCCAGAAGAAGGATACCGAAGTTGTCATTCTAACGCATAGTAATTGTTCTGCTGGAAACTGTGGTGAGTTGACCTTGGCTGGACACCAGGTGCCCACCAAGCTGCTCTATCACTCTCCTCTTCAGCAGAACAAGGGGGGTGAAAATAAGATGAGAAAACCAACTTGTGGGTCAAGATAAAGGCCATTAAATGAAGCAATAGCAAAAGTCAGGCGTGCAGAAGCAAAGGGAAACAAAAGATGCTATTCTCTACTTCCCATCAGCAGGCAATGTGTGGCCACTTCCCAGGAAGCACGGCTTCAGTACATGTAGCAGTTGCTCCAGAAGACAAATATCCTAAGTAACAAATGTCCTCCCTTCCTCCATTATCTTAGCTTTTATATCTGTGCAGACATCATATGGTATGGAACACCCCACTGGTCACTTTGGGTCAGCTGCCCTGGCTGTGTCCCCTCCCAAGACCTTGCCCACCCCCAGCCTGCTGGTGAGGGGGGATGTTGCAGAGACAGCCCTGATGCTGTGCGAGCGCTGCTCAGCAGCAGCCAAAGAGCTGGGGTGTCGTCAACACCTTCTAGCCACCAATGCAAGCACAGCGCTGTGGGGCTCAGCCAGACCCAATGCAGAAACCAAAGCTGAAAGTTAGATTAATTAAATCAGTTCAGCCAAAAACAACCTAAGGAAACTTGTTTTCCTTTTGGATTTGCGCCTTAAGCCTGAACACCTAAGGCGGCAGAAACTCTGATTCAAGTTTTCTTGCATCCTACTACTTCTATGAATTTTTTTGGTGTCTAGTAAGAGAGAAACTCATATGAAGCCTTTCCCTCAGTGGTGTTTATCTGCCAAATTCATCAAAACAAGACCAGGGAAGATGCCCAGGTACAAGCCTGTGGATGACAGCTGGAGCAGACAGAGTAAGAAGATAGAGTAAGAAGAAGCAGGAGGACACAGCAGGGCCAAGCACAGCTGGTGCAGTTTTTAATAGCTGATTCAGGATTAGGCTGTGATTTTACAGCTAGTTCTGTTGACTCTGACAGAACAGCCCCTACCATAAGCCCACCTCACCAGCTATTCTAAACAACCTCAGAAACTTAGTGGCTGCAAGACCTCTACTTGTGGTGCATGGTTGAAACTGGCCAAATGCTGTTTTCAGGGGGTGGGCTGATACAGACAGCGTGATTTCCTAAGCCCTAGTGCTTTAAGAAAGCAGGCTAAATAGCTTCCCTACTACTGTTGTGAGCTACCTAAACCATGTATTATTACATACTATCTTGCTATATTGAATTTAGATCTCCTACTTAATTAAAACATATTAAAGTTTTAAATGAGACATGCAGGTAAGAACACGTCTACTTACTTTCTTTCTTCTTTTCTGTCCTCCCTTATATAACTGCTTTACTCTTTTTCTCAAGAGAAAAAAGATCCATGCTTTTGAGAGCAGGACCCTGAAATTCAGCCTGCTGTCATTTATTTCATTCTCACAGTGATTCTACAACTAAATTCCATCGTATTTAGGTGGAGTCACTCAAGGATTACATAGGATATTCAGTATGTGAGACACAAGGTCAATCTATTCATTCCTGGAGGACTACTAATTACGTCACTAATGATGATACCAATTCCACTGCAAGGAGTTACAATTGTCACTGTAGGATTTTGGTCATAAATAAGTAAGAGGGCAGAGATATTTGTATTTGCATTAATTTGAAAAACTTCTCTAGCAAACATTTTATACAATCACTATTTGTAGATGTGTTTGGTATTTCAGGTTAAGTTGAATACTGGAGATTTCAGGAAAAATGCCATAAAACTTCAGCAGTACACCAGCATTAAGAAGCTGCCTCAGTCTACCAAAGAAGTGTCATATTTGCTTATAGTTACTCTGATAAATCTGATCCTAAGGGGTATTTATACTGTCTACTTCAAGGAGCTGTCTTTGTTATTATGAACGACCTCTTCAAAGGAGTCTACTTTTTTTTTCTCTAGTGATTATAGAGGAACTTTGGAGGCTACTCCTACCATCAACTATCCAACATCAGGTGCTTAACATGGCCTCCCTTTCTTTCTTTAGCAGAGTTAGACACTTGAAGTACAGTCCAAAATGTGATCAGTGAAGGGTAGGGGAAAGGAGACAAAAAGGGAGAGGCATAAAATCTCATGAAGATATTGTCTACAGAGCAAGCAGTGGCTGACCTTACAGTAAGTTGGGGCAAGACCAGAGACAAGGCTGCTAAGACAGGCTAGAGGATGGAGCAATCGGAAAGAGATAGATACTATAGGGAGCAAAGAGAGAATCAGCTCGGTTTGGCTAGGTAAAAACGGAAATAAGGACTAGAATGTTACCAGAGGAACTGGAAGCATTTGGCAAGAAGACGGGAACCTTAAGCTCCTAGGACAAGGTTTTACTAAAAGAAGAGATTCGGGCCCAGATGAACAACATGATAAATTAAATTAGCATTGCCTATTTGAGGAGAATTGGAACAAGACACAGGGACAGGGACAGGTGTTTGCGCAGACTGACAAAAGCTGGAAAGGTTGGGCAGACGAAAACACAGTTGGTAAGAAAAAGCACCTGAGCCCCAAGATTTATTCATTGTCAGAAACCGCATGTCTCACCAAAACTGAAGCCGGCCATGTGAGAACAGCACTCTACTCTTACCAGCTGTCCCTTCAAGTCCAGCTAGCATAAGTGTGGTTTCTCCACATAAAGCACAGCAAGGCAGATCTTGTTTGCTGTGAGAATTTTCTTTTTTTTGTAGGTCTTGGTTGGACAGGAAGTCAAAATGTCTAGAGGTAGAGCAAGCTACTAGGTTATCTACTCTGGTCACATGTCTAACAAACACCACAGTACCCTCCTGCAGTAATACCTGCCATAATCTATGTTTTGTCATCTTGATTTGAAGGTGGACATCCTATTGGTAGTTACACTACTTAAAAATTATGACACCGCTCCTATTTGAATTTTGCTTTACTTTTCAAACACTAGCACTTTGCATGCCTTTTTTTCTATATAACAGTTCTGTTCTACCCATAAAACTATTTACTTGGTGTAAGCAAACCGCTGTCTTCATAAAATTAATTCCATAAAGATATAGTCAGCAAAGAATATGCAAGCTCACATTCCCTGCCATTTTTTCTAGCTTTCAAATCTATTTCTGGGAACAGGACAAATATCTAAAGTAGACAAGATTGTGGACAAAGAACCCATGAGGTTTTGCAGTAACAAATTGTTTTAATGAATATATTGAGTGCATATAATACAACTAAATAAGATGTGGGACAAATCATCAATATTTGTGTTTTATTGGATGTCACTATGTAAACAGGATGTACTGTTTACTTACTATAAAGCCCATGTTAAGGACATTGTACAACAACATTTTTCAAATCCCAATTAAAGGCCAGGGAAAAGCCAAGTAGCACATCAACTTCTTACAGGTGCAAAACCAGATTACCGAATTCACATAGTGAAAAAATATCCCTGCAAGTGTAAAACCTGCTTTAGCCTGTTATTTTAGGCACAATGCAGACATACCTGATAATTTTGTTATTTGGCACCAGTTCTTGGAAGGTTCAAAGGCACTGCAGAGCTTCACTCTCTCCAGTAAGGCACCTGCTGGTACTGAATACTTACATCTCTATGAAGCTAAACTTCTGCCGTAACGCAAGGAATCCTAATCTTACTATTTTGACAGGGATTGAAACCTGCTTTGTCCCTTAAGCCTGAATGAGATTCCCGTAACAGGAAGATCCCTCCCTGCCTCACCTGCAGGCCAAACAAGCATGACCCCATGGTCAGGTGCTTGGGCAAAGGCAGCTGAAGACAAGTGTTTGACACTGGCCAGGATATGCTCTCCAGCACGACCCAGTGGTACAGCAATTAGGAAACTCCCCGGGAATGCAGCCATTCCCCACCAGCTTGCTCAGGCAGCTTCCTGATCAGAGGTTTCTGCACAATCCACTCCCACTTCTCCTCCCACACTGCTAAGGAAGCCTCCACACCTTGAGCTGGGCTGTGACATCCTCCAGACAAAAGGCATCCAGAACTACACAGAGGGATGCAGAGCAGAGGGACAAGTAACCACCCAAGGATTTCAGCCTTGGAGTAAGTGGGGGTGGAAGCATCCCTATCATGTCCTGTCTGTTGACACAACTCAGAAGGAAAAAGTAGTTTTCATCCAGATGTCATGCTACTTCAGAGATGTTTAACAAGAAAAAAATAGAGATTACCAATTCCTTACATTTGATGCCTCTGCTAATTTCTTCCTCTGTTCTTCATTCATGCAAAACAAACAAGAGTCAGTGAAGGAAATATGCTCACACCTCCTCTGCATGCTCATGGCACATTTCCAGTCTGCAAGGTAAAACCTTTAAGGGCTACCCCGGCTGCGATGAAACATGGCACTGGTCGTTGCTATAAGGACCTACAAACTGCTGCCCACTGCTCTGGGCCAACCGCTCTTTCATCATTCTCCTCTACCTGCCTGCAACCTGCTAGGGAAGACAGGGAATGGGGCATTAGACAACCCAGTTGAGATGGGGGACAGGGATAAAAAAGGGCACAGTGCTTGGAGAAAACAACATGGAATAAGTAGAAGGCCTTAGAAGTTCAGGATCACTTCCCCCTTTGCTGTATATGTGGATCCATCAGACTTCTCTTTCTTCTCTCTCTTTTATCTAAAGCATACTTGCAGCTTTGACCCAATTTTTCCATGTTTCTCATTGTTCCTGAGAAGGGGCATAGTGGTAGGAAGTCCACAACAAGAAGATGAGGCTGTTTCTCTGTTCACAGTAAACAAATTCACAGACAGAACTTAGCATGCATTACATAATGATGTTCAGTCAGAACTTGTACCTGATATGGATTTGGTACAGTTCTTACAACACGTGGAAGAACGCTTTTAGAATCTGTCGGCCATCTTAATTGAAAAATTCTGGAGCTATTTAAAAAGCAAGCTTTAGTGAAAGTCAGTTTTTAGTAAGAACACCAAAGGAACTTAACACATTTAAACGCTGAATGCACCAGCGACTCACGCATGAACCACGAAGAGTTCATGCACAGCAGGGTCCACGTACGCAGCTGGCAATGCCAAGCTGGTGACTTACAGGTAACTCAGCAAGGCTGAGACAGTAGTTGTCACAACTGCAACTGCAATGCAAACTGCACTACAAACGCCTTTTTTAAGTGCTTCAATTCACTCTCAAGTGAGCAGAAACATCTTGGGAATGTAAGGGTGGGATCCATCTCATCCAGTTTGGCACATCTGCATCAATGGAGTCTTGAGAGTGATTCATCTGACTAAAAGTAGATCCCTGCTTTAAAATGAGATGACTCACTTTCTGGACAATATTGACTGTTTTGACTAAATCCCCATTGACTATGACTCCAGGCCTATCAGCAGCCTCTACCCACTCTAAAACAGGAGAGAAATTCAATGAGTTTGACTGAAGGCTAGGGATATTCCAGGACATGATCAAGTAAACTAGTAGCTAATATAGACTATCTTCCAGTTCTCATTGTAGAGGAACTATTGATGATCCTACAGAGACATCACCACAGTAAGAATTCTACTGAGATAATATGCCCAAACCAGGCATTAATTAAAAATTAAAAAAAAAGGTAGAAAGGAATTTGGGTTTTTTTAAAATCTTCTATAAGTATAGAGCTATTTTTTTACAATGTTTTATACTGTGCATATACATACCAGATATATATTCACCATTTATGAATATTCACCATGAATCAACAAAGTATTTTTATGTAATCAAAGTCCTGGCACATTAGGAAGATTGTATCATAGGCTTTAAACTATTGCTTATAAAAAGATGCAGATACTGAAATTTTGAAGTTATTTAAATAGAAATTATTTTCTTAACTAAGGGGAAAGACAGTCATTAGTTACAACTTTTTTTTGTAGAAGCATATCCTTGTGACCAGCATCTGAGTGATGCTTTTATTATATGCACTGGATATGTTATGGGGTTTGAATCATAGAACTTCTTCTAAAACTAAACTGAACAGCCACATAATTCTTCTTACAAAGCATGATATAATCTAATCAAAGTGTTGAAAGCTGATTTTTTTTTCTTTCCTCATTACCCATTCCCCTTTCCCATATTTCTAATAAAATATAAGCCAGTGTGTCGATTTGTTAACTACTGAGGAAAGGACAGGAAGGTTTATATTCTAACTATTTTGTCACATAGAGAGAGGCATTATCAAACTAATGAAGAAATGCTAGGTTTAAGACAAAATACAAGTAATATTTTCTAGTTATCAAAGGTTAAAAACATACTGGATGTTTTTATTTAAGATAAGGGTTACGATTATACACTCCCTTGTATTTTTCCTGTTACCTATACCAGTGGAAGCTGCTGCCAAATCAGAGATCCCAATCAATTTCGCAAAACTGTGAATGATTACACCAGAAGAAGGAAAGGCATATATTCCATTAAAATATGTATCACATACATTAAATTTTTAGTGAGACATAAAGTAGGTTCATATTGTTTCTTATAAAATGTATAGAATTTGATCACAGTCATAAGGAGATAAATGACATTTTTTTCAAGCACTGTTTAGAATGTGCATACTTTTTAACAGAAAGATACTAATGTAAGTCAGCTTTTCATTTTATACAAATTTTTTGTAACACATAGCTCCATATACAGCCCTGAACAACACTGTGAGTGCAACAACATCACGCTCTCATATAGTTTTGCTAATGCTGAAGTTAAGCAGAGTGTTTGGAAATGGGAATTAATACCAGTTAGAAGACAACAATGTTCTAACTCCAAAACGGTGCCAATTGCAGTCATGTACACTAGCCATCCACAGACAAGTAAGTATGCATTATCTATTAAGCAGATAAGAAACCCACCTGGAAAAACAACAATTTAAAGCCCTGAAAAAAACAAGGCTACTCCAAAACATCTGCCACTTTCTACTGTTTCCAATCTCATCTTAGGACAATAGGAGGGAAAATGTCCCTCAAAGCAATCCTAATTAATTATCCTCTTACTTAGGCTTTTCATGCCTTCAGTAGAGAAGCATGTGCTCTTTGAAAATAGATCCATGCTTTTCAAAGTTCAGTATTAAGAGACAGATTCAAAAGAGATTCAGACAGATTTTAGGGTTCTACATTGAAAGTTACAGCCCGCAGAACCTAAACTCAGCTGCAATCTTTCAGCGTTGAAATGTGTAGGTGCCTCACCTTTGACACTCAAGCTCTCTGAGGGCAACAGGGGTTCTAGCAGATCTGCAGTGGCAAACTGTTGTCATCTGCTGGTCTGTGCCTCACCCCTCCGATGGACAGGTTGGAAGTGATCCCTCGAGGTCAGCTATTTTAACTTCTTATTCAAAGCAGCTCCGACTAAAGCAAGTTGCTCAGTCAGGTTTTGAACAGCTCCAAGACAGAGACTCCACAATATATATTGAAAACCCATTCCAGCATTTGACAATCCTAACAACAGTGAAAGTATTTTTTCCTTACATGCAGAATTTCCTGTTAGCAACTTGTGTCGATTAGCAGTTCCCCTACCACCATACACCTCCAAGAAGAGTCTGAATCTCTTGCCTATATTCACCTCACCACATTCTCCTCATATGCTTGTCCTCCAGCCTGTGTGACCTTAGCGACACTCTGCTGCATTCACAACAGTATGTCAATGTCTTGTGCTGGGCAGCCAAACCCAGTACTCCAGAAGCAGTCTCACAAGTACCAACTAGAGGGGAATAATTAATTCCCTGGACGTGCTGATTACATCTTGCTGATATAAACCAGGATGAGGTTGACCTTGTTTGCCCCAACTGCCAACTCACGCTCATAAGTGTCCACCAGGACTCCAGGTCCCTTTCTGCAAAGCTGCTGTCTGGTCAGTTGACCTCCAGTATGTGCAAGTGCAGGGGGTTATTCCATGCCCGACACAGGACTTCTCGCCTTTGCTGTGCTTGGTGACGCTCCTGGCAACCCATTCCTCCAGCCCGTCCTGGTCACTCTGAATAACAGCCCTGCTCTCCAGCGTATCAACTGGCTCCCCTGCAGGCTGGTATCATCCATAAATTTGCTGATAGTGCACTCTCTCCCATAGTCCAGATCATTAACAGTGAAGACATCACACCCCACTGGCCCCAGAATCTGTCCCTGAGGGGGACTGCCACTAGCAACCAGCTGTCAGATGGACTTTGTACTGCCAGTCACAACCTGTTTAGCCTGGTAGTTCAGCCAGTTTTCCATCCACCTTGTCATCTGCTTATGCTGTCCATATCTCACCATTTTGTCTGGTAGGATACTATGAAAGACCTTGGGAAAAGCTTTGCTAAAGTCAAGGTAAACAATATTCACTACTCTTTCCTTGCCCACAGAACCAGTCGTCTTACCAAGATCAACCAATCAGTTCACCCTGGTAAATTCATGCTGCCTATTTCTAACCACCTTCTTGCACTTCCTGAGCTCAGAAATAGTTTCCAGGAGCAAAAATCTTCCAGGAGACTGCCGTTAGACTGCTTAGCTTGTAGTTCCCTAGATCCTTTTCCTCAACTTTCTTGAAGACAAGTATGACATTTGTCTTTTTCTTCTGTCCATCGGGGACCTCCCCAGTCACCATAATCTGTCAAAGTCAATGGGCAGCAGAGTCACAGTGACATGGGTTAGCTTCCTCAGCACCCTTGGATGCACTCCCCTGCTTCCATGAACTTTGGTACATCCAATTGGCTTAAGCACTCAGTCTTTCTCCACTGTGGCTACTGCTTTACACCCTCAGACTCTACTATTAGCCCCAGGATTGAGAGTAAATCTTACCAATAAAAAAGCAAAAAGAACACTCAGAAGCAGAATAGGCATTGAACACCTCCCCTTTTTCCATTCACCTTTTGTCAGTAGGTCCCCCTGCCACAGAGTACTTGGCCCACATTTTCCATAGGCCGCCTTTTTGTTGCCAGCAACCTTATTCAAGTCCTTTTTGTCGCCATTCACATCCTTTGCAGTTGCAACACCAACTGAGCTTTAGCTTTCCTAATTCCCTCTCTGCAGACTTGGGCAATGTCTCTATATTCCATCCAGGTAGTCCTGGACCTACTGCATACTTCTATTTTGTATTTTGAGGTCAGTCAAGAGTCTCCTGCTCATCCATACTTGCCTTGTACCACATCTGCTCATCTTTCTGTGATTTGGAATGAACCAATTCTGTGTTTTGAGGAGGCTGTTCTTGAAGGTCAGCTAGCTATCCCAGGGGCAGCGAATTGTCTCCCATGTAATGCTACCCACCAGATCCCTGAACAACCTGAATTTTGCCCTCCAGAAGTCAAGGCTGGCAATTTTACTATTTGTTTTGCTCATTTATCTCAGGATTTTAAACTATACAATCTCAGGGTTGCAGTCAAAGCTGTCCTCAATCTCCACACGCCCAGCCAGTTTGTTCATGAGTAAAAGGTCCGGCAGTGCACCTCCCCTAGTGGACTCACCAATCACCTGTGTCAAGAAATTGTCATTGGATTTATTTATTTTTTTTGCACTTAATCCATGCTTCAAGTGCTGACATGTGTCAGGAACCTGGTGTTCCCTAGAATAGGGAGTTGCACTTTTACTGTCTTGACAGGAGAAACCTCACTTGGCCTTAAAGATCTGAATATCCTTATCACCTGCCACAAGGAATCTCGGGGAGAAGGCTCCTTTAACATAGCTGTAGTGCTGAGGAATACTGTGGCCCTAATGCAAAGGGCTTGTAACATATCCTGAGGAGAAATGTGATGTAAGTGTGAGGAGTTTAGAAATGTTGTGGTGCCAAGGCCTGTTGTGACAGGTGCTACCTTTGTCACCTCTAAGAAAGCTAGGAGTAGACAAGGAAACTAAGGGGACATTCTCAAGTTGTTTGGTGCTAGCTACGGGGATAAGCAGAGCGGTCCTATCCATCTCGAGTCCTATCCACTCACTAGGGTCCAAGGAAGACATAGTACTCCAACGCTCACCAGTGCCAAAGATGAGAAAAGTAGCATGCTTGCAGTCACTTCATCTTAAAGATCTTTTCCAATCTAAATGATTCCATGACTCTATGTAGGCTTTTACTAGGTGAAACAGTGCTGGAGATCCCCGTTGCTGTATTTCACTTGCCAGTGAGCTTCCTTACTAATCTCATGTGCCCAAGAAGTCTTGATATAGTAAGGGTTAGAGCTGCTGCCTTGAGGGAGGACGTCCTAGCTTATTAGGAGGATGGCCTCGTACTGATTCAATAATGAAGGCTTTTGCCATTTCACAGCTCCTGAGTATTTAATGTGGCCATAGACTTCTGAATTTACTGTCTCCATCACCTTCCACATCCGTAATTCTGCTGTTCAAGTTCCTTACCTCCTCTTGTTCTAAAATAACGATGGACTGAACATTTATCAGAAATACATCACCTTCTAAGGCAGTTGAGGCTCCTGGTTTGCACAAGAGATGATAGGATCCACCCTTTGTAAGTCATGCTGAGTGACAAGTGGTCTTTGGAGAAGACTTGTAGAGGCACATACGCATCTTGAGTTTCTGATAAACAGAAAACAACTCACTACCTGTCTGAAATTCACTGTAGCAGGCCACTGGACCTCAGCAGTGCCCCTGAAAGAAACTTGTGTGGGGCGCTCCGTACCTCGTATCATACACAAAAGGGGAAAAAGTCTCTGAGCTTGAGTAATAGGGCCTGCATACATCCTACAAGGTGAATACAGATGTGGGCTATCTCTTAAAACAGAACCTAGCTTTTCTTCAGTGAAGACTGTAGTTTTCCAGCTAATGTATTTGAAGAAGCAGGATGACAACTCTTGCTCCTGAAGAGGACTCCTCATCATATTTTAAACGAAAAGACATAAACACCAATCAGGATAGCATTGTAGGCTATAAATCCTAAGTAAAATAGGCACCTGCAGACAGTAGTACCTCTGCTTTAAGAAAGCTCCAAGGCCCTCTTTTGCACAAAATTTTTCACTAGACTGAGTGGTCCCACTCGATCCTGAGTTTTGTAGTTCCTGTTCCAGGGCAATTATCCTTTGATTTTACATGAAATGCTGAACCAGGACCTGGTTTAGAAGGAAACTGCAGTCACATGAAAGAGAAATTCTATTGTAACACCAAGTGCTTTATATAGTGTTTCTCAATTGTGTGAGAAGTACAACAGCTGGGCTGGAAGAGTATGGACTTTGTAGTTAAAATCTGAATTTTTTTATTTTTAAAAAGAAAGATAAATAAGTTATCTTGTTTCTTCATTTTCATTCCCGACTTTCCTTATCCTCTTCTCTAGCTCACATAATATAGATTATTTTTTATAATGCTTTATTGTGAGAAAAAAGGGTTTTGAGGAACATGAATTTATTTCACTTCGACTAAACTGAGTGTATCCCAAGGTCTAAACTGCACGACATTTCTTCTTACTTCATATGTAGAGGCATTTGATTTGTCCTTCTGGAGCCTCCCAAGGCTTTCAAGCAATTCAAGGGTCATAAATGCACTGGGACTGTAACACATGATGAGCCATTGGGTTAATCTACAGAAGCAAAGCCCCTAATTGTTGAAGCAAGACAGAAGAGGTGGTGAGGCTAATGATGCTGCATTATTCTGGGCTCCAGCCCAACCTCCTTCCATCACTGGAACAGTGAAACTTCCAGGGTGAGCTGGAAGAGCTACTTCTCCCCTTGTTTTTCTAAAGCATAGCATCAGTTTGATATGATTGACATGGGAAAGGGGAGGGTTTCTAACTGAAAATCAACAGTTAAAAGTCTGTTTTTACTTTTCAGTTACTTAACTTTGCCGTTTATAAGATAAAATTATAATTTGGGATTATTTACAATTTCATTCTTCCCTCTGTACTTAAGGGGGAATGAATCTCCAGATTGATGTGCTGTAGCTCCAGCACCAACGTGTTGCAGAGAGGAGGCAGAGGAAGTGGGACCTGGAAAGAAAGCTAAAATGGATGAGATTTACCAAAAATTAAAACCAGTGGGTCTACGGGAGGGCAGCAGTTTGGAGATTCAAGGGCAGATAAGGCAGCACTTCAGCATTCAGTTTTAATGTTGACTGAAAACATTAATCTTACCAAAATAAAGTCTGTGGTACGTGTCTTCTGTCTCTCTCATCTAAACAAAGACATGTAGGAAGCATAGTCATTCTAGCAATATCCCATATTTGCACTACTTTAGATGTGGAATTTATTTCATATACGCATTTACCTTAAAATTTGTCTACAGAAAAATAAAGAGGGGAAAAAAGTATATAGGTATAGAAGACCTAAATATAGATGTGCCATGGTCCCAAAGCTCCTTTCTTAGATTCTTCATGACTGAAGGAGATAAAATTGTTTCCAAATCTGTCTTGAAAATATATAGGAAACACGGCTCTTTATGGAACTTCTCTCCATCCCCAAGGCCTGCAGACTCCAAACATACGTCTTTGGATACAGTGCAAGATTTTGGTGCACACAGGCTTAAAGTAGGCAACAGAAGGAAAACATAACAGGGTTTTTATCAGCCAAAATGCTTTTTCTAACTAATTTCTATATTGCCTGTGTCTATCCCACATGGACAAGCTGCAGGTAAAATGAAAGTTTTCTATTCCTGTTTTCTTGTAAATACCACAAGATGACAGTTGTACCGCACCTGCCCTGTAAAAGAGCAAGTTAACTATGCAGCCAGGTGTACCTCCTTCAAAATGCCTGTGGCAACTGGGCTAAGCAAACTAGAGGAAATATTTTTCAGCAGACCCACTTCATTACCCTTTTAAACAGCAACATGGACCTGGTAGCAGCACTAGTTGCCTTGGCTTCCAGTTTCCTGCACTCTCTCATCACTGTGAACAAGAGGGCCGATGCTTTGTCCTGCTGCTGCTATCTGAATGGTGTGGATGCCAGAGCCTTTGAAAGTGGAATAAAGGAAGAGGGAGCCTTGCCTTTCCCTGATGCATACCTCCGCCTTTTCTTGCACTGACACTGCCCTTCACATTGTGATTCTTCTTTGGTAACAAGTCCCTTTAAAAGGTAACTTTTTTGTCCTCTAAATTTTCAGCTGAATTAATCTTTACGTAGACTGTAGTACAGCTGTGTGAATGCTAATGCCAAGAGGAAGAAAGAAGAGGATGAAGGTGGCTGCTTCTGTTTGGAAGCAGCTAGTTTAAGCTATATTTAACTGATTGTGGAACAACTTGCTGTTACTTAACCACTAGCAGTAGCAGTTCCAGAACTTGGCATCAGTTTGAGTATTTAGTGTTTAACTGTAAAAAGCCACTCTGCTACAGGATGAAGCTATTACTGCTGTTCAGAAACTAGCTAGTCAGACTACTACCACTTCATGAGCTACTAGCTTGGCAAATCAACTACTGTATTAGGTTAGTAATCATTATATATATAATATAATATAGTTATCATTATGTAAATTATTTACCTGCAGGTTTTCAGCATCAGGGATTTGCCCAAAATCTCAGTTGTTCCTAGAATGAAACAGTACCATGAGACCCACACTGGCCAAGAGGAGATACAGATACTATGCATACACATGCTCATGACTCAGAGGTGATCCCATGAAACAGCTGCCTCCTAAGTTACATTATATTCCATATTTTGAGGAGATTTGAGCTTTTACATCAAAACTTGTCCAATAAAAGAGCTAGGCGTTGTCTGTTAGATTTTCCTTCCCCGAAGATTTAAGGGGCTCTTAAAGCACGAGAAATATTTTGTCCCCAAATAATTTTATGTATTGGGGTAAGCAGAGTCTTAACACAAAATCTGGCACACAATTCAAGAGCTACTTCCTGTAGTAGCTACTTTGTGGTAATGACATGTCATTTCTGTAGATTGTGTAAATTGCTGGCTCTGGTTTTATACTTCAATAAAATCTGTTTGCATAGCTCATACTTCTCCTTTCATTAAAATTAGGCAGGCAGAAGTTCAAACAACAAAACTTTATTGTTCATGTCTGTAAGTTAAATAACCACTGCAAAGTATAAAATGTTTTTAAAACAATGTAACAAGGTGCAAACCACTGCTAAGTTGTACAGAAATTGCAGTGTACTTTGAAATGATTGATGCACAAAGGAAGAACCCAAGTATCAGCTCCTTGCAATTCTCCCATCTCCTCTCCATACCCCCTTATTTCTTGTCTAAGTGGTGCATCACAGAATATGAGGAAGAATGCTTAGGATGGTTAAATTCTGGAATCAAACACTATAAATGTACTTACATCCAAACTGTAACTTGTTTCTTATATTCAGACAAAGGACAGTATTTTCATATTAGCAATCTAGTTCTTCTTCCACCTCTACAAAAATGCTGAAAAGTAATTTTTTAGAGATACATATGAAATATTTTAAAGTAGAAAACCCTTACCAAAATTAATTGGCAACACTGCTGCAGAATATGAACGCAACTGGTAAGTTTCTTTGCAAGTATTTTTACTTACTGTCTTTGACTAGTGAATTGGCAGCAGCTTTGTCCAATTAATTTTGACAGGAGTGAAGACTGATAAAGAGAAAAATTTATCAGTACTTAAGTCCTGACTACTTTCATTACCCATAAGACATTACACAGAATACTAACACTCTGGTTTTGAGAGATGAACCAACACCTTCTGGGAAACACCGCACAACTCCTGGACTCCAGTTCCAACACACTTACATATGGACACAAACCCCTTTTAGATACTTGAGTTCAGGTCCTGGAAGAAGCTACGGGAGCTGTGACTTGAAGAGCTCCTGTTCTCTTACTGATACGTGGAGGGCACCAGCTCAAAGAACAGCGCGCTTGGCAAGGCTGGTACAGTACTGCATTTGATAGTTACACTCAAAATGTGCTATTCCAGATAGCTGGCCAGCAGTGGTCTTTCCTCCTGCCACACCCAGGCTCAGGCACCTGCCTATTTATTGCTTTCTTTCCAAATGTTAAACTTCCTATAACTTCATTTGCATTGTGGAGTTTAATATTTATCGCTACTCCCCATTTAAGATCAGCAAGCTTTACTAAGGCAATAACAAATTAACCTAAAATAAGTTTGGCACAAAATATGGTGGCTTTGCTTTTGCTAATATTTGAATTTGTGCCTAACATCCAATGAGCAGTACTCCGCTGCGGCACTGGACAAAGGGGAAGCTTAAGAGGAACTCCTTTATCAGGCACGACAACCCATTTTCAAGACACCTGGAGAGCTGTGGTGTTGAAGTGCGCATGACAGCTTTTTAGAAAGCCAGTAGCTGCACAACGTATGTTTTGTGGTAGAGTTTTGTCATCTACCAAGGCAGGGGAAGTTCTGCTGGGCTACCTAAAAGGCCATCTAAAATCCTGCCAATTTTTCCTTCAAAAAATCCCCTCACTTTCCACGAAAAGATGTTGAAGAATACTGAAGCTGCTTCGATGATATGTTCGAAAAGTGCCTGTTTCTCTCCAGCTGGCACTGAATCACTTGCAGGCAGGCAGAGGTCAGATTCACTGACTTCTGTACCTAGGAACTGCAATGTGCCATTGAAAAGAACAAGAACAGACAAAAAGCAAGTTTTCTTTTCTGCATCTTCCCTGGTACTAGAAGAGTATAAAAAAGCAGACCCTTCATTATAACAAACGCTCAGTGTAACATCCACATACCTAGTGGAGTATTTAATGAAGACTTTTAAAAATAGACTATTGTTGACTTCAAGCCATAAAACTCCCAATTCTACAGTAACTGTGTTTATGAAGATCATATAAAAAGCCTTCCCTCTCCCTCAATTATAGGGGGTTCGTTTGTTTTGTTTTGGAGGGGGGTAGGTGGGGTGTCCCCAAATAAGAGGCATGTGACTATGGAGCAGCACTCTGTGTTCTAATTATATTGCTACAAGACATGTCCCAAACATTCTGTGAGGATGGGATGGGGACAGGTTAAGGACAAATAAAGCAAACAGCTGTATAAAGCTCTTCTATACAATTCTCACACCTAACTGAAGCCAGTAATACCACAATGAAGACAAAAAAGCTCTTAACATTATGCTCGCTAGCCATTCATTAGGCAGTCCTCTCTTAAAAATTAAACAAATAACAAAACCCCAAAACCTAAAAAAGCAGGCAGTACTTATTAGGTCAAGCCTTTGTTAGCAATGAAGCCACCAGGACCCTGTGAGCAGAGATTAGCAAACTAAGTAATCCTTTGGGAATTCCCTCGAGACATCCAGCTAGCTGACAAAACTGTTCCAGTCTTGGACTGTGATCCTGTAACAACAGTGGTGTGGTGATCACAGCTCTGCCTACCACAGGGATACAGTTCACATACTACCCAAGGCTCAGTTAACCACCTACCACAAGGCAATTGCTTCAGCTACTCGGTGCCCTAAACCCATTTAAGGAAGGCAGCACCAAAATCACCACCATAAGGAATGTTTTACTACTTGAATTGCAAGTACAGCACTTGCTGTCTTCCTTTCATACACTGACTCTGTATTGGACAGTGCTATTATGAGTAATTACCATTACACTGGCATGAGCTGAGCATATTACAGGATAGCTGACTTCCCGAATTGGAACCCAGCATACAGATACACTGCATACAGTGACTATAAATGCAAATAGAGCCAAATAGCTACTAGGATATGTTTTCAGGACTGAATTTCAACAGGACTTCAGGTTCTGAGATACCTTATAAGAAGAAACAACCAAAAACATGCAGTTCTTTCTGAACTTAAAACTACTTGGGATGAAGTTTTTCGGGCCAGGTGTCTGCCTCAAGCTGATGTTTTCAGAAGAAATTTTCAGCAAGAACCTAAGTATTAAACTGGGAGAGGAAAAAACTCCCGGTTTTACTCAAGTAGAGAAAAAGCCCTCTTAACGTACTTGAAAAGGCCTTTACTTTGAAGAGAGAATTTGAAATTTAGTGGGAGAGTAGACTTTGAAACAGGGACATGCCTTTTGGGCAGTTTTCCTATTCAACATCATGATAAAGCAATACGCTTTTGAATCTCAAGCTGCAAATGCACGGCAAGAAATAATTAAAAAAAAATAATAATATTAAGAGCTAGAAGCCGGATTTTCTGAAAATTCTGTGGCACTAGCAATGCTGCAGGTTGGTGCTTGCCGTCACTCCTACCCGAGGCAGCAGTGGGGACTGCAGTTAAGGTCGGGGCTCACTGTGCTCCGTGCTCCCCCTCCTGGCACCCAGGCCAGCGGAGAGAGCCAGCGGCAAGCCTCGGAGGGCGGGGAGGAGTGGGTGACGTGGGGAGGCTACAGCAAATGCATCCTGTTGGGTATATCCCACTTCTATTTCTGTCTTTATCAAGCATTTACACTGAGCAGCGGGTTTCTTGCATCGAACTGGCGTCCTCTAATGAAGTGCTTCTCATTTTCTGAGTTCCAAATTCGAGCCTCTGGAAACTAAATGCAGAAGTAGCAAACAGTATTTACCGTATGTGTACAGCCTTCTTGACTGCACCTTCTGAGCACTGCAAATGTTTCAAAGAACAGAGCATCACAATAATCTCGCACAAGGAAAGCCCTAACAATGCAGAGGACCACAACACGTACACACAAGTTCATAAAAAAGCCTATGACTGAATTTAACACTGCTCTAAAGTTCTAGGTAGCACTGCTGCTGAACCCTCTCTACTCTCAAATAACCTGTAAATTCTATCTATTGAAACTGTGCTTTAATTAAATAAAGCACACCCCAAATTAGCAGCATTCCTGTATTGAATTCCTCCGTGCCTTAGCTTTCTCAGCATTACAGTGATGATAACGCCACAAGCTCAGAATTTTGGGATCTCATTAGTATGAGCATTCAGATACTCGCCTAATGATCACTCTAGAAAAGCCTGTATGAAAAAAATAAGTAAGTCTGAATACAGATAAACATTAAAACATCCTGCAGATACAAAGGCATAACCTTTTTTATTGTTATTATTCAGTAAGCAGTATCCACCCCAAACTGAATACCATGCATGAAAAGAAGTGATCATATAATTAAGGACTATCATAACACACATGCATGATGTCACACAGATGGAAGACTCTTAAGTAATGAGCACTGGATTTTTCAACCTTAATTTTTTGTTTATATGTTAATGGTTGTATGTAATTATATGTAACTTTAATGTTCAGTTGCAGACGAACTATTAGATTTTTATTTAAAGTCAAGAATGGCAAATGAAAAAAAAATGTGAATGTCTATATATTTTCTTCTATAAATAAGTAAATTGATCCCAATATGAACTTGATTGCAGCTAGTTATCCAAATTCTTTTAAAAGAAGATCCTTAAAAAACATCTTTGAAAGCTTCATTATCATATTTTGGCAAAAGGAGGATTCCTTAGCACAATGCTTAAGCACCATGGGGAAACTTGCACTATCAAATATGTACTATGATTAGTGTACAGTACTGCAAACATGACACCAACACCTGGATTAAGGGCACACAACTCCATTTTCTTAAGTGCTAAGCACAACTAATTCCAAAGGAACACCATGGCAGCTCTGTAATAACTTGGCAGCCCCTTGAAGGAAAAACTATGACATTATTTCATTTTCCTAAAGCAAAGTGAAGAATGAGCCCACACTTACTAAAACAGAGGTAACAGATCAAGCACAATATTCTAAGGGTTTAATTCACAGACAGGCTTACTTTACTTTTGTCTTATAAATCTAGCTGAACTTGTAGCGTAAAAAAAAATATCTATTTTGACTTTGTAAATTAACACTTGAGTAACTTGATGAAGGATGAAATGAGACAGGGAGGAGCTTCATTCCTAGAGACCGTACTGTAAACTCAGGGCACTGCTGTTTACACTGGAGAACTCACTACAAGCAGTCCCCTGTGCAGCATGTGACTTAAGGCACTAGAAGTTTGTGTTGAAGAAACTTGAAATAAAATACAATGATAAAGAAAGCCTTAAGATTACAAACCAAGTGTGAATAGCTGCAGTACTAAATATTCCTGAATCAGCAAAAGATCAAAACAAACTGTATGGTAACTGCATCTAAGGAGATATATATATATGAAGTTGAAGTTTCCTGTGACGCTGCTGGAAGCCCCCTAGAGAGGGGGTTGCCCCACCCAAAATGATCAGGTTTTCCTCACTCCACTGCTTGAACCCACATTTTCTTTCATCTTTTCCCTTCTTCAGCAGGGCTACAGAAATTCTTCCAGGTTCTGTACTGTTCTTCAACACACGCAAGGGAGTCTCATAGAGGGAAAAGACCTTTCCCCGGCCTGCAGCTTCCCCACTCCGCACGCAAGCTAGATAAGCAGAAGGCTAAGCAGACCAGTTTGCGTAACATGTTTTAACACTCCTACCCCAAACATCCACAGGCTGTACTTTTGCCTCTCGGTAAGGGGTTTGGGGACTATACTTGCTCTAAACAGTGTTAGGTACATCTCAGCTCATAGCCAGACACTACCCCAACTCTGCATCCGTCGCTCTCAAACAGCTGGCAGCTCTCAAACCTGGCAGCTCTGGAAGCCCCAAGATCAAGAATTGATGGAAGATACAGGAGCATATATACATTATTTCTACTTTTTCCTAAGCAACTTTGGTTATCCTCTGTTTGCAACAAGATTCTGGGTATGACAGATCTTATGTTAAGGTTCAAAATTCAGAAATAGTTTGCAGCTCAGCCTAATAAACATTTTTATAGTATCTGGAGATTAACAGTCACAAATTCCCCTAAGGGCTTCAAATGCTATAATGTTACTGCAAGTAACCAGAACCGATACTCGACTACATTGGATAGTCCTTTATACGTAAACAATCTCAAAAACTGTTTCTCACTAGCTTTTTTTCAGTTATGTCAGACACTACTCTAGTTAAACAGCTTAAAGTCCAATGTTTTAAGTGCAAATTCCAATTTAGGTGTCCCATCAGCATTTGACTAATGCAGTAAATTTGAGATTTTGTTTTCTGTCAGTTAGTTTGAAAATAGATAAACTTCCTTTTATCTGGGCAACACAATAGCATTCGCTGCAATGTTGCTCATCTATCTGCACTCTATAAGACCAAATCCATATTAAGTAGATCACCAACAGACAGACTGAGAATTGTAATTAAACAACGACAAATTTGCTCCTTCAGAAGTACGTCGGTGGGTATTGATGTGTTTTCACTGCTTTTAAGTGCTTGATTTGCTTGGGCAATTTCAATAATCAGTTAGTTTAAATGTTATTTAATCAGTATTTCTTTCATGTACTAAAGTTTTCAGAAAAGTTTCTGCAGCATGTATTATATTGAAATGCATAAATTGTCACATGTACTGTCTGTCCACACGTTCACAGTTGCACAAACTACTTCCCTTTTCATTTATGCCTATATAAAAGTTAACTAAGGCAACCGCTTACTCAGAGAAATTTCTACATATTTTTAGCTACCGTTGACGGCTATTTGAATTGGTGAAAATATGAAGATGAGACAGTGCTACGTGACAAGCAAATATTGCCGGCAAATCTGCAATACTGAGAAGTCTCTTACTAGTAGCATTTCACCACTTAGACTTCTAACATGTTGAAGTTACTAGGATTATTTTGCTTTAAGTTAACTAGACCCTCCCCACCTGTGTGTAATACCAGCATTCTTCCTCAGCAAAAAGCCTTAAAGTTTGAGACATGCTTAACCTGATCGTTTCCATATTTCTGAGCATGGTTCCTTTTTAACATTCAGAACTCTCTCAGTTTTGCATCTCAATCAAACTTTCACACATCCAACCAGAAACATGAATCACACTAGCGCTACTTCAGGGAACATGTACAGCTATAGTGGCAGAGGAAGTTTGCCATCCACCAGATCACACAAACAAAAGAGGCAATGACAAAGTCATGCTTGAGACAGGTAACTTACTAAGCGCCAATATATTTTTTTCTTTTTAAAACAATTGCACTCGTTTGCTGTCAGGACATCTGTGACTTCTGTGTTGCAGACCAATGCTTCTTAGAACCTCAAAATGTTTGCCGCCATTAAGGCCCTAATCTGCATTAGAGGTATGAAACCTTAAGAAATGCAGCAAGTATTTTTGCCTGTAAGGAAAGGACATGAATTTGATAATCTTTCTAAACTTACTGCTGAAGTATGGCCAACCTCAAGTGTTCAGGACACAAAGTCAGGACCCACAAAGAATTATGATTTCAAAAGAACCGCAGTTTTGAAATCAAGTGGGAGTGCATTTACATATTTATTTTTACTTCTCCTTCAGTTGCATTTAGGGTTTTCCTGCTTTGTGTTTCACACTTCATTGCACAACTGAAAACCCCTCAACTCTGAAAGTGTTTTTAATTCAGAGTTTAGATGATCATAAAATTCATTGATTCCACAAGGTGGACCTTTGTGAAGAACAGCAAGTATTAGAAAGCTACA
This sequence comes from Falco naumanni, assembly GCF_017639655.2. NCBI lineage: Eukaryota > Metazoa > Chordata > Aves > Falconiformes > Falconidae > Falco > Falco naumanni. The sequence goes on from NC_054058.1 coordinate 51,851,690, forward strand.
CTAATTACAGATAACATTTTAAAGTATTTCATCAATTTACTTGAGTATTTACAACAACGTTTATGTAGGCCATTTTTCCTTTTTTATTTCCCAAGTAGTAATACCATAAAAATAAAGTTGAAATGAGGAAGGCGCACAATACATTAGATTTAGAAGGGAAGTGCTGTAAGTCATTGAAATAAACAACTTAAGAAGTTGGTTCTTTTCAACATAAAAGTGTGGGGTTTTTTTAAAGAATAGCTAAGCCAAACCTACTGGGGTAGCCGAGTTCCACTAACTGTGGTGGAAATCCTGTACAAGTGTGCACAAGTATCCTGTAATACTGTACATCTGCTTTCCCACCTTTGCTGTACTACTCAGCATTTAATTTCATGCATAAGACCTTTAATTTATGATTTAATACTGTACCACTGAAGACTAGCCACTTACAGTCTATACAAACTAGCAGCATCTTTAAAAGAAGCTAGAACACTAAAATGTAATGAAGAATTTTAAAATATTCAGTAAGGAGGTGCAGGACTAATATCTTGCTGAGTAAATGCCCCTTGTTGAAGTGTACATTTGTCACAGCAAGCTATGCAAAAGTGAAGTCTTTAGCTTAACACAGGCAGTTAAATCCAACACTTTAACATTTTTTATTAAAAATGGTTGATATGAATGTCACTAAAATTTGCCACTGGCTTTCTGACCCTTTCCCCTCCAACAGATACTCATCCTGTAACTTTCATGTTTATTTTCAGACTGTACCTATATTATATGCTACTGTCTGCAGTCTTAACTGAATTTACTGTATTGTCTAGTCCATCTAATAGGCTGCATCTTCTACAAACACATACATACACACAGGCTCATACGCAGAAATAAAATACATTAACTTCAGTTTCTAAGGATTTAGAGTTTACTGTTTAATATAAGTAGCATACAGCTAGCGATACTAGTTACTCTAATCAAAATGTAATGTTGCCACAATTCAAGAGCAGCACAAGCAGAAATGAAAATGGAAACGAGCAAGAATATTTCACCCCACCAGAAAGTAAATGCAGAGTTAGTGGCACACTGACAAGAGCAATTGTGGCCTGCTCTCACGATAGCAGGAGTTTGGCAGATTGGTAATACGGACAAAATTTCACATTAAAGATTCCATGAAAAAAGTTTGAAACTGCAACACAGGATACAGCCATTAAAACAGAAGATTCACTTAGCACAGTTATACTTAAAAAAAGCAACCAACACAAACTCCAAAAAAAACACCCAACCACTACTGAATAGGGACAATTCAGTTACTGCATCTGCACCGTTATGCACACATTTACACACCGAAATCCACTGTATATGATAACTTTTATAAGCCATTTATAATAGTACATAATAGGTTTTATTTTACAATTTAAATGAATTCAAAGTGCACTGACAGGTACCTACACAGAGATCAATAAAAAGATTATCTTCTTCTAAATGGCAAGATTTTTCCCCTTTTCCCCTACATTTAATCTTTGATTCTTTAATATGCAACAAGAGGTATTCTGTAATTCTTAAATATCAGTGTAATTTTGGTACCTTTAAAAATTATCACTTTCACCAGGCACAGGTCATCACCTTTATTGAATACCATTAAAATGCATGCATATTAAAACAGAAAAATCAGAAAAAAAGTCTTAATTCACAAGCCCTTTTTCTACCTCAAAATACGGGGGTGCCCCTGTCAATATAAAAAAAAAAAACCACCACACCAAGCCCGGTGGCGTAATATTAGTAACAGCTTCACAACCTTATCATAGGGGATCTCCAACTATTTCAGCTGTAAGCTGAATAACCAAGCTGTAAGAACCAAGACATAGTTAATGTAAAACAGTAATTATCATCAAGCTGGCATCACAAGATCAGAGTCCAATACAGACATTTTGTACCTTGGTGCTGGATAGTGTTACTTGAAGCATCAGCCTAATAGCCGGTTTATTCATAAGGCACGCACTAAAATGAAACAAACAGTAATTAAGTGCTGACAGTGACCTAGTTAGCTACACAAGGAGCTAGATCGTCCTGTCCTTCATTACAGGTTCGCCGGAATCCGACAGGATCGGTCCCGTCCGCCGGGCTGCGCGGGAAGGCGAAGCGGGGAGCAGCGCCCCTCGCCCCGGCAGCCCCGGGCTCCCGCGCCCGCCGCGGCCCGCCCGGCCCCGCGCTGCCGGCCGCCCCCCCGGCCTCCCGCCTCCGAAGCCCTCGGAGCCCCGGGGCCGGGCCCCGGAGAGCTGCGAGGCCGGCGCAAGCAGCGCCAAGGCGGCCTGCGCTCGCCTTCCCCTCCCCCGCGCCGCAGCTCCGGCAGCTCCGCACTGGGATAACGCAGCCTCTGACTCGCTCGCTGCTCGCGTCCCCCTTCACCTCCCTCTTCTCCCTCCCCCAACGCGCACACTTGATAGAAAGTCTCCTCTCGGCGGCGGGAGGGCGGTGAAATCCTTCGCTCTCCTCCCTCCGCTCTCTGTAACACGAACGAGCCGCCGCCTTCTGTTCCTCAGCCTTGGCCAAGTCGGCGTTTTGTTGACAGGCTCTGCCGGGCACAAAATGGGGCTGCCTCTTCCATGGGCGCCGCCATTTTGTGAGGAGTCGCCGCGCTAGCTAGCTACAGCCGCAGCCTCAGTAGCGGCGGCAACGGCAGCCCAGGCGCGCCGGAGCGGCGGCCGGGGTCTGTGTAATGGTTGAATAAAGTGACCCCGTCTAGGGAATCCCCAGCTGACAGTTACGTAAGGGACCGTGCGCAATTGCTGTGCTTAGCATGGAAACCCACCTAGCCCTGCTACGCAATTTGGCTGTCCTCCCCTCTGCCTCCCACTCCCCTTCCACAGAGCACCGGGGCGAGGAAAGTGACTCACCTCTGTCGACCGCCCCTCGCGGACGGGAGACCCCCTGCTTTTAAGGAATTTTAAGGCATGATTAAAAACCACCGCCCTCCTGCGAAGGAAGGTTTAGCTGTGTATGTCTGAAATTGAGCGATTTAGACCCTCAATGGCTTGTTTTCAACCTCTCTCATTCATATTATCCTGGCTTTGGGAGTCTTATGCACGCTGTTGCTGAAATAGCAGAAACTCGAGTGCCACAGACAGAAGCTGCAGACCAGGATCCGCTGCGGGTCTGCTTTTAGGGGGTGGGGGGGACGACGACTCTTAATGCTACAGTAAGACACTATGCGTTTCTTACACTGAAATCCACACACCACCACTCCATCCAAGAAGAAGGGCGACTTTCAATATAGAGTATTAATTTGAAACGGAGGGATTTCTCCCTGCCCCGAAGTGTGAGCCCAGGGCAAATCTTATCATCTTACTATGGCCATCTTGAAGCTGAAACAGCCCTCGGTTCAAAAGGAAAAAAAAATCTTCTGAGGGAGGAAAAAAAAGTTTTATTTTCTGAAGTAAGTTAGTACATGGAGTAGAAAGGAATTATAGTTTTCCTTCTTGAAGTGCTCATTTGGGGCCATAATGTGCCACTGATTTTAAGACAGCTTCTTACTGACTTTAATGAGGAGTTCTGCTTAAAAAAAAACCACAAAGGCCTGATCTGGCATTGGATTTTGGTGTATTGGCTGTGAGGGCAAATGTTCCCCCAGAGTCTCTTACACTGGGGCAAGTGCTCACCTGTGGCTCTGTTTGCATATCAGGGAAGGGCAGATGCCCACCTGGGTCACCGCTTGCTTTACCTGAGGAGCAAGGTTCAGTGGAAGGCGCCATTCAACACATGGGCCCTTTCTCGCTCCCATTTACCCCAAGCAGCCACCCGGCTCTGCCATGGTTGGCGTGCAGGTCTTCTCCTGGGCTCTCCTGTGTGGAGAACATGCCAGGAGACAAGTGTTTACAACCACCGTACACACTTACAGGCTAGGCTGAAGGGAAAGCAGCCTGCAGTGCCACTGCTGGCTACTGCCCATCCAGGGTGAGGGCCAAGACCTTCCTCCTTTGTGAATTTTATGCTGTATGTTCCATCCACGGATACGCAGAAATATACAGGCTGCCTAGATTGCGTACAGCAGTCCTAAAGGACTCTGGTACAGGCCGTAGTATCTCCAAGAGAAAAAAAGAAAAAAAAATATTTATGGAGTAGGCCAGAGCTCAGGCCCCTGCTGAGAAACCTCTCCAGGGCACCCCCTCCTTGGGAAAGCGCTCAGCATTCTCCTTTGGGGAGTTTTAAATCGTCTCGGAATGAGGGGCTCCTGCCGCCCCCCGGGCTGAGCCAGCAGGCCCCCCCGCCCTGCCATGCGGGGCGACTTCCTGCCCCTGGAAACACCTCAGGCCGGGGGGGGGGGGGGGGGGGGGGGGGGGGGGGGGGGCTCGGAAAGTTTTTCAAAAGTCCAAATCCACCAGTGCCCCCTTCAGTTGTTTTCTCTCCCCTTGAACTCAGGGCGTTGGGTTTAGTCCAATTAAAAAATTCGGCCCTGCTTTCCAAATCCACCTTTCCTGCGCCCCCCCCCCGCTCCCCCCCCCCCCCCCCCCCCCGGCGCCGTCAGCCAGCAGAGAGAGGCCGATCGGTGCGAGCCTGGCAAGGGAGGGCCCTTTCCCCGGCCCCTAGCCCCGGAACAACCGGTAGTAGCCGTTTTTTTCCTCCCCTCTTCTCCTTCTCCCTCGCCTCTTTCCGCCCGGCTTTGTGTGAAGTTTGCGGCACATTGCAGATGAGCCCTTAGCGGCGAGAGGAGCCTATTGTTCCCCGCCAGGAACTGCTTGCTGGGGCTGTGCTGGCTTTTGCCTTTAGAGCTGCCTTTTGCAGTACCGGGACCGGCCTCCGGGGTCCGCTGTGTTGCGCTCTCGTCCAGGCAGAAGCACGGCGGCCTCAGATCTTTTTGTCTGAGAGAGAAGAGAAGTGAATCCCGCTGCCGCCGCCACCGCCGCCGCCGCCGCTGCCGTAGCTGTACAGTGTGTGTGTGTGAGAGAGCGAGCGAGGGAGCGAGCGAGCGAGGGAGAGGGAGATCGCATGGAGCCGCGGCTGTAACACACACACACTGTCAATACCTCACTCCGGCTCCCCCCCCACCCCACCACAACAGTAACCCAATTCATTGTGTGATCCAGCAGCACCATGTTGAGTCTCATGTGCAGGCTGGATCGGTTGGGTTTGTGGTGCTGAGAGAGGCAGCAGCAGCGGGAGGAGGAATTACTGAGAGGTGCCCCTCTCCCTCCCTGTCTCTTTGCCTGTGTGTTGTGTGGAGACAGGACTCGCAATTACCACACTCTCTGGGCTCCCTTATTCCTTTTAAACTTTTTTTTAAACAAGCCCCTCTCCATGGCTGATCCCCGGCCGAGCACGGGCACCTGGGTCTCTTGAAGACAAGGAGGAGCCGGGGATTGTTGTTGTTGTTGTCGGCCGTTTTTTTTTTTTTAATTGGATTTTTTTTTTTTAAGAGAACCTTTTTTAATACAAAAATGGCAAATTCGACGGGTAAAAACCACGCAGACCAGCGGAGAAAGGGACTCGCTTTCCTGGACGAGCTGCGGCAGTTTCACCACAGCAGAGGGTGAGGAAAATGGGGAGATGGAACGGGAGGGGGGGAGGCTTTTAAACCGACCAGATCCAACTTCCAGCCCCTTCCCTGAAGGACACGGCAGCCCCAGCGAGGGGAGAAAAGGGGGCAGAGCTGACAAGTTGTGGTGTTTTGTGTGTATCTCCTTTGGCAGGTCTCCTTTTAAGAAGATCCCCGTGGTGGGTGGGAAGGAGCTGGATCTTCACGCTCTCTACACCAGAGTCACCACTTTAGGCGGATTTGGGAAGGTGAGTGGAAGTTTTAATTTGGGTTTCCCTCCCACTAACCTCTTCCCAAAAGTCTCCTCTGACCCCCGGGGGCGGCGGGGGGAGCCGGGGTGGCCAGGAACCGTCCTATTTAAAGCCGGTTAGAGAAGGTGGGGGGTGGAAGAAGGAAGCGAGCAGGCAGGCAGGTTGGTGGCTTGGCCTTGTCGGTGAAGGGATGAAGGGGGATCCGGGGGTACGGCGCACACCCCGCTCGTGCCTCCCCCGCCTCCGCCGGAGCCCCTCGCCCCTGCCCCCCTTCCCCGGGAGAAGGCGAGGAGGGAGCAGGGAGCTCCGGTCGGCGAGAGGCAGTTTCTTTCGCTTGTGGTGGCAGCTCTGTGTGTGTCTCTCCCTCACAGAGGGAGAGACGAGAGGAGAGAGTCTGAGTGCAGTTTTAGTGCAACTCAAAATTAGCGGGCATGTTTAACATCGATAATCGGCACGGAGCATGGGCTAGGAAACGATCCTCGCAGCCGGGGGGGGCCGGGCGCTGCCCTCCGAGCCCTTCCCGGAGAAAAATAACAAAAGGGGCACCCAAGACGGTGTGTAATCAAATAGCCATCTTTAGGCTTCAAGGCTAGGGACAGAAATGTAGGCCTCAAAAGAAAGGCCTCTCTGTGTCTGTGGATCTGTCTTGGGGGGACCCCCCGGGACGGCGCCCCCGCGCCCCGGAGGCCAGGGGGCGCCCCCGCCAAGACTTCCCTGCATTATTTTAAACTTCTTTGGGTTTTTAACGGACCGCGTTAGGATTTAAAAGGGGGCGACAGAGGGACTCCCGATTGGTTATTGTCCAGGCAGTAAAAACAAAAACAAACAAACCCCAAAACAATGCAGGACACCACCACCACCCCCGGCCGTCGTCGTCCGCCCCCCCTTCCCCCCCCCCCCCCCCCCCCCGGGAAAAAAAAGTATATATTAAAAAATAAATAAAATACCGGTGAGAAGCGGGATTATTGCCGAAGGGGAAATACTACCGACTGTCAGTAAAATATATAGTCCTAAATCCCGCATACATTCGTGTTTATTTCTTCTTATATATTTACCTATTTGCTTCATGGCAGCTTGGGGTTTTTTTGTGATGTTCGCTGTCAACGACGTGTTTATGTGTACGTTGTGTATCTCGGCCTGTGTGTTGTTTTTGACAGGTATCAGAGAAGAATCAGTGGGGAGAAATTGTAGAGGAGTTTAACTTTCCCAGAAGTTGTTCTAACGCTGCCTTCGCTCTAAAACAGTATTACTTGCGGTGAGTGCTATCAAGCTGTTGCAGTAGTATTTTTGAGTGTGGGATTATATTTGGTTTTCAGTGTGTGCAATAATAAAAATAGCCCTACTCTTAAAATGCTATAAAATAAAGCAGAAAGAACTTGTAATTCCTTACTGGTCTGGTGCAGTGATCAGTTAAGGCTAGTTCTGTTTTGTAGTTATTTTATTTGTATTTTACATCTGCAAGACTTAAACTTTGAAGGGATCCCAAGTATATAAACAATGTATGTCAGAGCCATTTTCATTGATTGCTACAGAACTGCGGTACTAAAGGACTAGTTACAGAAACTTAGCTTAATTTTTGGAGCACTGAAATGTGTTGATACACGTAAACTTGTTTACTACTCAGTGGGGTCAAACATTGAATGAAAATGCGTCTGCAGGAAGGTAGACTGTTTTGGATAAATTATATTGTTATCAGTTACTAGCAGCATACATTATTTTTCATTTTAGAGTGCAAAGAGCTAAATAATTTTTTCTACCACTTGAAAAATAGTAGATTTCTGCAGTTTGTAAATATAAGATTACATTCCTTGAAATGATACAGGTTATTTCTTGTGATGCAGATTTTTTTTTTTTTATTGTAGCATGGAGTTCATATTGAATATTTTAAATTACTGTGTCTGGTACTGTTCAGTTGATAGAAGACTTTTAAAGAAAAAAATAATTTTTATTAACTTTTGATGATTATTCCTTGTGTGAAAGATTTTCAAATTATTGTGTACGTAGTGTTTTTAGATGCTCTGTATATACAATTGTATTTCTTTTAGAGTAAGGTTTTATGTACATTAAGGAATGTATTTATTTGTTTCTGAATTGTATAAATTATATTTTTCATTGCAAATGATGATTATATAGATGTGAAATATGTACAAAAGGTGTATGGGCTTTTGGATTTCTGTTTTGGTGATCTGAGTATACACAGGCTTTATCTGTCTCTAGTTTGGCCTTCTGAATTAGGAAATGCAGTAATTGTACAGGTGCACTTTCTATTGGTTGTCCTAGATTGACTTCCAGCTTGAAGCTGTAGAGTTCATAGCATAGTGGAGCAGTTACTGAGTTACAATGATGTCTGGAAAACCTTAGATATCTGTAGTTACTGAATTTTTCTTTTTTTTGGTGGTGACATATGATTGCTTTAAGATCCAGAATAAGAAAAGAAATTACCATTGTTAATAGCTTTAGCAAAGTTTATGATTGCTAGCAAGCCTAGGAATGAAGAAGGAAGCTCACTTTAGGATGTCCTACTCTGTTGTGTGGGTTATGTTGGTTTTTTTTTTTTTCTTTTCTTTTTTTTTTTTTTTTTTTTTTTTCTCCTACTACATAGTATTGAAATAGTGTTGCTGAAGATTTTTCAGTTCTTCGAAAGCATTTTTTTTGCTTCTGGAGTTTTTCTCTTGGACTGTGTAGTCTTACTTGACTAGATTTTACATATAATTTGCAAAATGCTAGTTTTTTGGGGTTTAGCCTTTCCTTTTTATTTCCATATTTTATAAGTGTTTGAATGGCCTGACTTTTTGGAGTAAGAGGTCATATGTCATTTGTGTTTTCATCTGTATTTTAAAAGCATTTTTAAGTTGTGACAGTTAACACAATGTTAGCCTTCTAATATCTATTAATTTTTAATAGGATACTAATTTTTAATTTAGAATCAGACATACAAAAATATTTTTATTATTAGCATGCTGGTATTGACATTATTTAAAACATGGTTGCTGAAAATATAAATGATTACATACAAATAATTGAAAGTTTTTTTATTTGGAATTTAGAAAAAAGTTGATAAACAGTTAAGATGAAGAATCTTTAAAAATGACTGTTTTATCATAATCTCTGTGATTTACTTAGGTCATTCTGATATAAGTTGTCAAGGTTGTTGGTTTTGGGGTGGATTGGTTTCTAGTGGTTGTTTTGGGGTTTTGTTTTTTCTAAATTACTGCTTTACTCACTGTTGCTCCTCACATAATCAAAGTTTGATGTCAGCTGTTTCCCAGCTGAGTCCACCTCCTTACATGTGCAGTAATAAGACTGTATATATGCATGTATGACTGCTAGGTTAACATTCATATAGCTTTTAACTTAGAAAGTTGTAGGGGGGGCATTTTGTTACAGGGAAAGAAAAAGTGCTCTAATGATCAATTTGTAAGAAGGGTCTTGTTTTTCTGTGTTGAGGAACATAACCTGAGGTTTCTTACAGGGTTAGATTTTCATTAGCTGCTGAGCAATTACCCTTGGAAAAAAAATGTTCCTCTTGAGTCTCAAGTATGACTGTAATCTTGGCCTCACTATTGTAATGACTTTGTAAACAGAGCCAAACAAATTGAGGCCTATCAACTTTTATATAAATTTTTATCCAATCCTATGTTGTGTGTCCTGTAAACTGAGGGATCTGCATGACAGATGGGGCCTGTTGAATTCAGAGGCATTCAATGGTGTGCACCTACATGAATACATTTGCAGATTTGGATTTGTGATGGTTTGCGATGAAAGTTGCCTCTTTCTATGAAACACCTGGCATACTGTGTTCACTGAGATAAGAGCTCAAGCTACATGGACCACTTTCTAATTTTGCTGTGTTATCCCTAATAATGCTGTCATTTTGTCTTAAAATTACTGTGTAAATAATTTAGAAAGTTGAATTATTTGTGTGATGTTAGTAGTTCTGTTGGCTTGATCAAACTGTATGTTTTGCAAAACAGTTATAGGATTATGGTTTTTCTAGGCAGTTGTGAGGTGTGTCTTTTTTGTTTAAGTAACTTTCATTTTGACTGTTGTGGATTTTTTTGCTGAGTGTCTTTGGGCATGTATGTAAGCTTCATTAAAGATGTGAATCGTTTAAAATTCTGATAGGCTTTATGATAGGTGATAATTGAATGCATGATAGACAGTCCCATCTACCCCTTCTCCCATGCACCGCCCTCTCTTTTCTCTCACTGGAAAAAGTTATTTATAATAGGGAAAGTCTGAACCATTCAAACTTTGTGCCTATGTTGCTTTGAGCTGTCTGACAGGTGGAGTAATTTATGCACTGTGGTTCTTAGTGAGCAGTCAAAAGCCACAATGCCGATAACCATTGATAGACTGTACTTGTTAATGTAGTTTTGTAAGTCTCTACAGCATCAGAGAGTGTGATTCTGTTGGATGTAGTGCAAATTAAATGTTTCATCTCAATTGAGGTGAATTAGTAAAGCATTTTCTAAATGCTTTTCTAAAGATTATTTTATAATGTTAATGAAAATATTTTAATATGGGGTAATACATGTAAATATCAGTAATATGGGCATGCTTTTATATTTTTGTTAGTTGATAAACATACAGTAGGTGAAAAGGAAGTTAGCATGAGATACAGCCTGTGTTTTATGTAATGGTTGATTAGGTTACAGTCCTACAAAGAATTGAGCTGATGTGACCTCCTATGTTAGTGTAAGGTTCTATTGGTTTTTGTGTGAGTATTAGTAATAAATTTATTTCTGTTGCGGGTCTTCGTCGGTTCTTGGGGAGTTTCTAAGCTAATTGTGCAAATGAAGTATGCCTAAATGAATTAAAAATCAGATTACTTTGAAAAGGTATTTATCTGCATTAAGAGAAATTATGTGAAAGGAATAAGTGTAAGGTAAAATAAGTTTAAGTCTCAGTTCTGCAGAGAATATCTGAAAGGTGGGAAGCAGGTGTGTATTGTAAGCTTCTGGTAAAGGCAGCAGAAATGAGTTAATACTGATTAAAGGTGAACAAGGATTTACTGTTTTAAATACTGGGGAAGTAAGGGGAAGCCAAGTAGAGAGGAAGGAGGTCATTTCATAAATTAAAAGTTGCATGAATATATTGCCATTATGCTGAATTTCCTGAAATTCCGTATGTAGTAGGATGATTAAAAAGTGTGAGCAGTTAAAAATCAGGGCCATATGAAATAGTTATTAACAACAAATAGAAGGGTTTTTTTGGAAGATCTGAAGATGCTTACAAGTCATTTGATCTTCAAGATGCCACTAAGAAATTGAGTAATAGTACTGATTTCTTAAAAAAAAAAAAAAAAAAAAAGGAGGGTGAGAAAAAGGATAAAAACCAAAATCATGAGCTGAAGAACTGGATAAATTTAAGAGATTCTGTTCCTAGTAAAATAATGGCAGAAATATTAGGGAAACAATAATAAGGAGCCTGGAATTTTCCAAGCAAAATTACTTTAAAAGGGTTTTTTTTTTTTTGTTATTCTTGCTCAGTGTTTAAAATTAGGATCTGATGCTGCAGCAGCATCTGCACACAGATCAGTGGTTATGAAGAAGTACAGGACTGGCTTGCTTGCCAGATCTGATTGCAGGTTCGAGGCCCCAGTCGATAAAGAGAAAGTTGTAGCTGTAGTAATATTTTACATACTTGTTAAAATTCAAATATATCTCATTAACTAATAACTTATGTGTATGGGTAGTCACCTGAATGAAAAAATTGTTGAAGGACTATAAACAAAAATATCACAAAGTATAAAGAATAGAATTGGTGAGTCACAGCAGTTTTAGGTGCTAGAAGGGTAATATCAGTGTTTACATATGCACATAGTAATACATGTTTAGCAATTTTAAGTATATTTAGTGTATGGATTGATAAACTCCATGAGAATGTGAATAGTACACTTGTAACATTAGCAGACAATGATAGTGGGAAGAGTTAAGCACAAGTCAGGGCAGAAAAAAGGTTATCTAAAGAAATTAGGCACATTGTTGGAAAATGCAAATGAGATTTAGTTCAGAAAATGCAAGCTAAAACAGTTGAGGGACAGTAATCCAAAACAGGTATTCATTGTGAGGGAATAACCTGGAAAGCAGTATTGCTGAAAAAGGGATAGGAGTGATACCATGGGCCTGATAATCCTGTTGGTTGTGTGCACCCAACTCCCTTTCATATGAAAGGGATTTGTGCATGCTTCTGACAGGAAGAACAGGCCCCAATTTGCAATATGATATATAGACTTTGTAAAAATCAGAACGAGTTTAGGTTGCATCCACAGAGGCATTGAACAAATGGGAGATGAGTTTCTGATGAGACTGTGTGACTGTTTGGGCTACTGTTTTACTTTCAGAGCCTTTGCAACAGGTGGGGCAACTTAATAGAAGCTTAGAGAAGAGCAACAAAATGTTAAGCTGCAGGGACTAATTGATTTAAAAAAAAGATTTGAGAAATAAGTATGTTTTGCATGGCTAAACGAACATTCTGGATAGGAAGGTAAAATGGTATCTTACAAGCATTTTGGAGGGCCTAGATACTTTAAAGTGAGATAATTTAAAATAAAATAAGAGGCTATGTTAACATGTAAGCTGAGATGAAACAGAGAGAGAAAATTCAGGGCAGATAGCAGCACAACTTCCCCCCAAGATATACCTATATACCTTCTGAATAGTATGCCAAGCAGAGTCGGGGGGAAACCCACGCCGTGGGTCATTCACAACTAGCTTGGTCAGGACACTAATACATGTGCAACAGGTAATGAGCCAGGACTGGCAGAGAAATGGACCAGATGACCTTACAGGTTTTGTCCATCCTTGAATAACACTGTAATGAAGGCTTTCATCTTGCATAGCTACAGACTTTGATTGCAACACTACAGCCTTCACCTGCAGAATCTGTTGCGCTTAATTTTGTCACAAATCCTGCAGTCATTGGCAAGACAGGAAACAAATACACGGATGACATATTTATGTTTTCTTTTTAACATTATTTTTTTCTATGCAAGATAAGAATTGTAATACGTGTTTCAGTCAGATGTCTGAGGCCTTGCTGTTAAGTCTGAAGCAAATATTTTACATAGTTGGAGGGGGAATTTTGGTTTAGTTGTGCTGTAATCATGCAGTCAACATATTCACAATCAAGACTAGTTACTGTTCATGCTATAAAGCTTTATTTAGAGAAATTCAACATGTCAGTTGTTAAAATCTTAAGAATGTTTCTCAGTAGAAGTTATGTATTTGGATGGATGTTGCCTTTGTTGTCAGATGATGTCAGAGTTGTTGAGAATCTGCTCAAAAGAAAATAGAACTTTTATAATACAAAATTTGCATCAGACCTCTTCTGAGGAGAGCAAGCAGCAGGCAAAACGTAGTTTCCTTAAAATTGCTTGCTCTTAGAGTTATGTTGGGATACTAGACACTATGCAGATGAGTTGGGCCTCTATCAGAGTTTCTAAGCTTTTCCTTCAGAGGGTAAACTCTTTACATCTGAAAAATGTAGTGAAAAACCAGCACGGTGAATGTTAACATATTTCCCTGATTATTTTTCTGCAAGCTTTTTGTTAGAAATGACCTGAATCACTGCTGCTAAGCTGAAATGTATTGGTTTATTTGGGGAGGGGTGAATGTTCTTGAGTTTTAATACAGAATTCTGATTGTTTGACTTGAAAGCTTATCTAGACAGATGTCAGAAATAATAACCTACAAAGAGCAAGTTTCTGATGACGCTATAATAACTGGTGACTTTTAGGACCTACTGAATCTTCTAATAATTGTTGGAAAGTTTGTATGTTAGGACCATTTTCTAACCTTTACCTGAAACAGTATTAAAATTAATTTATGCTTTAAAATTATTAATAGCTGTGGTATTGTCTTAGGTTTGAATAAATGGTAAGCATATTGCAACAAGATCAAGAATGCATATGGAGTGCAAGGATATTGCTTCTTGCAGAGTGGAATAAGTCTGGGCTAAGAGGAGTTTGGGTTTCTAATTTTTTTTTTAAATTGTATTTTAGAGCTAGTAGGCTTTAATTACCTTGTTTATTTGCAGTTAAATCTCAATAGATGAGACTTTCATACTCTTTTTTTTTTTTTTTTTTTTTTTTCTTCCCTAACCCCTTCCACACTTTCCCCAGTAATGAAATAGAAAAGTATAATTCCTTAAGTTTCACAGGCAAGGTACTAGAGGTACACAGAGGTTCAGACCACTACTTTGAGAATGCATGTCAAATAGGAATGAAATTCAAATACAGTAAAGCCTTTTTTTTTTTTTGTTAATAATGCTGGAATTCAGTTCTGACAGGCAGATTTCTTCTTCCTGAGCCTTAGTTAAACCATCCATAAAAGGGGGCTACTATTTATTACTGTCCTTTAAAATTCCTCTTTAATCAATAGCTGAGGAAGCACTGTTTGAAAAATAAAACAGAGTAATGTTATGTTTTGTGAATTTGGAAACTGAAAAGTAAGTATGTAACAGATTATGAGAATGGATTGTTTGTGTTTTGTTTTAAAATACTTGTTTGGAGTGTCAGAGTGGCGTCTTACAGCTTAAGTGGGACTACTTGGAGTAACTGAGTACCAGTCCACATTATTAGAGACATATAGTTCATAGAGTGAATTTGGTATAGGCCAGAGATCCCATCGCATGATCTTGCTTCTGGTTACTAGTCTGATACATATTTATTCTGTGGCCTTAGTTAAATCATTTGCTATCTTTTTATTCATATTTATAAAGTGAGTATACTGATGTGTGTTTACCTATCTCACAGAGAAGTGTGACTGTAAGCTCTTTAATGCAGGGATTGTGTCTCTTCATGCTTCTATGTTACATCTTAAATATTTGAAAATGAATATAAATTAGGAATATATGAGGAAAATAAAACTATTCATAAGCTTGTTTGCCCTCTGCAGTGTTGAGAAGCAGAAAATATAGCATAGATGAGAGGAAGAACAATCTTTATTCCTCAGGGAGTAAATAAACTTGGGATACCTAAGCAGAGAAATATTGGAACGGTTGAAAGAAAGAAGCTTATCTTAAGGAAGGATAATAAAACAGCAAGATGGTACCCAGAATAGTGAGCTTAGGCTTTGCCTGAGGTACTAGATTAGTGAGCTAGGTATCAGATCTAAAATACGGTCTCCTTGGAGCAACAAGTTCAAGTCTAAGCAGACCTGAATTAGATTTTCAGCAACAAGGTAGTGACACTGAGTTCTCTACTTTTTGTTTTCCTATCTTTAAACTGAATGTGCATGCATTTATTTTACCTCCAGATAAATTGTAGTTAGCCAGCTATGCTGCAAGAGGGATTGCATACCATTATAACAGAGCGGAGTTCTGTTGAATGATGCACTGGAGCATGTTTGTCTGCAAGAATGAACTGTGTTTATACTATAATTTTCCTTTTTTATTGGTGTGGGAGGAGCAGCTGTTCAGATTAGTAATCTTTCAGAATAATTTACAGTGTTACTTGTCAATCCATAGCTGCCTAAAATACATAAAATCCCTGTAAAGTAAGGCAATCATTCTGTTTCAGAGACCTTTTCTCTTACGTTGTTTGCTGGACTTTTCATGTGCTTGTTTGCTGAAGTTTAGATGGGTCATACTCATGGCAGCATGCATTTCTCCATTGTTACGTGCTGTGACGTCTGCTGGTTGGCCTCTGCCTCCCAGTCCAAAGGTTGCTATGCTTCTGTGATAATCCACGTGTAGAGATTCTCAGCTCTGTGTAACACTGAATCATATGACTAACTTTGAGTAGCTCTGTTAAAATCCTGTGAAGTGCTATAACAACATGTATTACTGGGATGTAATATGTTGGGGTAACTTTTCATTTGGGATACTTCCCAGGGGCTTAATTAAGCTGAATGAAAACAGCTTATTTTGGGGGTAAATCTAGCATGTTCTGAGTATGTTAACAATTATTATGGCATAGGATAGGTGTAGGACTGTATGTGTTTGTTTTTTTAAAAATATATTTGTATTAAAGGAAAAATTGTGGAAATAAACTTAGGAACAGTTCTTCCCTTACATAGTTATTTTGCTCAGGAATATCTGGGTTTTAGTAACCTCAATTAAATGATGTGGAAGCCAGCCAATAGCCAGGTAAACAGTGCCATGTTAAAGAATTCACATATGTCCAGTGTAATTTTGGGGGAAGACAGTAGAGCTTTGAAACACTGGAGGTTACAGAGCTGTTTCTTGGATACTTTCCCCCTGCCCCAATACCATCTATGTAAACCTCAGAATATTCACATTTCTAACAGTGTATGTTCATATAATGCTGCAGTTGCATAGTAGATACCTGAAAAAATCAGGAGTGACCTCATTTAAGTATGATTGTGCAACCTTAACTTTGTCTCTAGAGAATATTCTTTGTAACGGAACCTGGTGCTCTCTGTGGGGAATGGGAATAAATTCTGTGGCAGTATTAATCTGTTGTATCACTGTGAGATACCGTTTTTTCCCCTTATATATATACACGTAGTTCTGACTCATCATCTACATGGTAATTGATTAATCTCAATACCAGTTATTTCTAAGGAGGTTTTGAGTGTGCTTTCTGAGCATCCTTTCCTGACTGTCTTGGCTTCTGTGGCGTTACCCACATGGGCCAGTTCAGAAATCCTTTCCTTTGCTTGTGGGCTGAGGGGGATCCACTGCCGCAGTACTGCTTACCCTGGCCGCCTAGCTCACAGGTCTTTCTGTCTCTCATTCTCTGCTAATCATCATCTTCTCAATCTTTGACTACAGGCCAGAATTCATCTTCTGTTCCTTGACCCCGTGATGTCTGTACCCATTGACTGCACGTGGAATATTTATTGTAATCAAATGAATTCCTAATTGTAAAGAAAATTGAAGGAAAGAAAAGGTATATGCAGGTAAAAGGGCAAGAGGACAAAACACTAAATGTCAGGTGCCTAGCAACAGTAAAATACTGAATTTTACAGTAAAACGATAATAGATTGCATGGTACCTGGAAGAAAAATTCCTGCAGCTGTGGACATGCAGAATTCACAGGATCCAGATGAATATCTAAAGGGTATTTCACACACCTGAAAAATGTGCTTTCAGGTACTCTGCAGACTCAGTCAGGCATTGCAGCATTGGTTTGCATTTTGCTTGTTCTTCCAAGGTCATTTTTGTAACTCTAAGGTATAGAAATACAATTTTTTTCATTAGTGAAAATTTTGTTTCTGAGCACAATTATTGCACTTAATTGGATTTGAAGAATATATAGCGCCCTAACTACCATACAGCTTGTAATACTTCTAGTAAGCATTTTTTTCCAAATGCTTCAAAGTACTTTGTGTCCTTCAAACTTAGTGAAACTTGTTATCCTGTTTAATGGCATGTGCTTCTCTGTTTATATAATGTGAAGTTCTTTATTAGAAAGATGTTATGTTAGTCAATCCATATAGAATCATTAGAAAAGTGTAAAAGGTTAGAAAATCAAAATACAATGCTTGGTGACAATGACTTGGTCACATTTAGTATTGTTTCATTAGTATGTCCTATAGTCAGTATGCTGTTATTACTGAATTATAGTTACATTCCTCGAAAGCTGTTTTTTGTGCTAGATGAATACAACATTTTTTTTCCTGTTTAGTTTTTTATATTGCCAGAACATAAATCCCATTTTTCTGTAGTAGCTTTCATTCTCCTAATAAGCAGTTTAATTGTATTTTAAACAGAGTTAGCCCAGCTGTTGAATAAAGTGCTTCTTAAAAGTAAGTAAGGTCAAAGAAAAAAGTGACAAAAATAATCTACAGTTCTGCACATAACTGTAAACAAACACCCAGCTTCCCTAAGTGTACAGATATATTTCTGTGTGGATATTTGTGTGTGGTGCAGTTTAATATGATGATTGTCCATAAATTTATGTGCCTGGTAGAAAGCAAAAATATTCCATTAGTTTTATGGTGACTTGGTGCCTCTGTAGGTCTGCTGTAAGAGCTGTGCTTGTAGACTTCCCAGATCTGCTTAGGGAGAATCTCATCCCTCTTCAGAGCTGGGCTGAAATTGGTCCTGTGTCATCCCTGCAGTGTGCTTA
Source organism: Falco naumanni (assembly GCF_017639655.2). NCBI lineage: Eukaryota > Metazoa > Chordata > Aves > Falconiformes > Falconidae > Falco > Falco naumanni. Next base: position 51,869,484 of record NC_054058.1, read on the forward strand.
TAAAGGTCAGGTGTTTAAGGTCTAGATCATGTATATTAACACAAAATGTACCTGCTTTAGCAAGGAAAGAAATAAAAAAGTAAAGTCAATAAAGATATTTTCAACACTTAAGATACTGAAACTGGTGTAAACCATTGATTTCTTTAGTTGTCTTCAGGAGGTCTTTGCATGTAAGTAAAAGTTGCAGATGCAAGGTTTGGTCGTTGTTTTCAAAGAGTTTATGAAAGCAACAGGATTTGTTTTTCATACGAGTAAATTAATTGAAGCTTGCTTTTGTTTGGTGGGGACTGCTTGGTGATCTAGCTAAGTAAGAAAAACAAAAAGCTGTTACCATTATTTCTTGTTTTCAGAAACTTATCGAATAATTTACTCATTTTTATTGTAATTTCACTAGTGTAACATGATCTGTAGTATTGCTGACTTCTAGTACTCGCAACGTCAAAATAAGTATGATTAAAACTTTTTTTTATATTGTGGAAATAATGATGGAATATTACAGTGAAATAGACAAAGTATAAATATGATTGTTTGCATACCATATAATATACAGCAACAATATAAATGTACAGGATTGTTGATCTGATTGCCTTACTAGATGAAACGTTAAAGGGTGCATAGTACAGGATTCTGCTGTAGAAGGCCACCAGGTAGAAGCGACTTTCAGGGCTGTGTCATTTTCCTCAAGACTGTTTTGGTCCAGGTCGTATGCATTTGCTATGGTTTGTGGCTTCAGAAACGTCATATATTTCTTGACTTGGCAGCTGCCCATAGAGAGGATGCACATCTCCTGACTAGGCGGCCGGTTGATCCAAACCTGCAGCTTGGAGGGTCTGAGGTGCATGGGTACTGCTAGGTTGCTGGCCTGGCAAAAGGCATTTGTAGTCTGAGTAGTCAGCTGTACAGCTGTGAGGCACATGCGAACTCTGCCTCCAGTTGGGCCAAATAACACAGGGTGCTTCTGTGTCACCTGTAGGCCAAAGAAGACTGAAGACAAGGTGTTTGGAGGTATTTTAATGAGAGGGGGAGAGGAGACTATTTGAGCATAGGTAGCTGAATTGGAAAGGGAAGGATTGTGAATATAGAGCAAGCTGGTTGTATTCATGCATTGCATGAGGGGACAGAAATGTGGGAATTGTGGTGGGGAGGACACTGGAAGAGGGTGGACTGGGTAGATACTGTAGAAGGAGGGGTTATGTAATCAAATGTTGGTAAGTTAGTCTTTCGTGGCCAACTCCCTCATTTAAATTGGTCACTGGATATTAATTGACTTGTGCCCCAGATGCTGGGTCGCTACTGAGTGAAGGCTGTCATTATTTGTAAAGTGCCGAGTGGTCTCTGACTGAAGTTGCACCATCTGTTTTCTACAGTAAGGTTATGATTTACTTGTACAAACCTTCTAGTGGTCCTTCTGCATCCTTGCTTGCACTACTAGTGCTGCACGAACAGAATTAATTTCTGTTCTGTTAGTTTATATTTTTCATTAACACGGAATTTACCATTTTCATTTTGGTTTAAAAAGAATCTGTCATGTTCACAATTACTGTTACTTTTATACTTTTATTAAAATATCATAAAGGCTTAAAATTGCATATAATCAAATAAAGGTTTTTATCTGTTCCTTAAAGAGCTTGCAGGGAGAAAGTTCTCATCTTGGAAAATATTTCATGGGCATTGCTGCACTTAAGAAAGCTGAGAAGGATACAGTTCTGGAACAGTAAGGATTTATTCAAGTACTGTTGTCACTTTAGGAAAATTAGTAATGCTTAAGAATACTTTATTTTGTATGTTGATTATATAACATGCATAAATTCTATTATATGTGTATATATATAGCACATACAAGACTGGACGTTGTCTTAAGTTTGGGATAGGTTGCATGGACTTTCTGTCCCACCTCTAATATTATATACACGTTAAGAATTAATTTTCAACAAGAGAGGAAAAGATTTAATGGCACAAACTTTCAGAAATTCTAAGAAAATTTTTATACCTACAAACACAAAGATTTTGTGTACAGGCACCAAGTTTGGATCTTACAAATGAAGTAGGTGCAAGGTACTGTTTCTTTTTGTGTTCTTGATCATATGGGATATGAAACTGTTGTTTGTCCTGGGCCTTAGGCTTGTGTAATTTGAAAAGAGAAGTTTTAAACTCAGCCTGCTGTAAGCAAGAGTGTATGAAATGCCTGTTGTTTAAAACTACTCCAAATTATGGAATGTAAGTTGTTCTGATCGAAACAATTAGTGGCTAGAAGGTAGGTGAATTAGTCAAAGGTGCAGACAAACTATATTTTTCATACAACTCTGCACTTTCTACCATGCCACACAAATATTATCATACAGTTACATAGTTTTTGTTTCTGCTATGAGTGGAATTATTTTTGCTATGGTTTTTTTTTAATTTTTACTAAAGATAATGTAAATTTGTGTTTGGCAGTAGTGTTTATTGTCAGTCTCTTCAGCTGTCAGCCACACTGATGTCTCCAGAGAATAAAAGCAACACATTTAAAAAGGGGTAAATATCTTCTTTCTCTACCTCAATGCGTAGAGGAGGGTGGAAAAAGAGCATAGGTCATCGTTCTTGCTTGCCTATGTACATCAGAAATTATTGCTGTTATCTTACATAGCAGCTTGTGGTATCCCTTTTCAAGCAGACAGGCCTGCTGTCCCTTCAGCAGCTGCTGTGCTGCTGGTGTTGCTCCCCAGTACTGATATGAGCTCTGCTTTTAGGGTTTTGGTGTCTGTGAGGGCTTGTTTTGTTTTGTTTTTTCATTGTAAGAGATACGCTTTCATGTAGACCTGCATTGGGGTCCCACTGACTGCATTAGCTGCAGATTCTGGTCTTGAATTGCTTAGTTCTGCTGTTGTTCATTTGTTTATTTTTAATAGATCAAGTTTAGAAGTTACTCATATTGCTTTATGGTTAATTTTCTGAAAAGAGAGGGGGGTTTTGTTTGCCTTGCTTTTAAATTTCTGGAGGTTGTCACGCATACTCAGGGAAGTCCCATCATAAACTAAATAGGAAGAACACAGAGAATACAGAGGAAAAGACTCAACTCATTTAGGCAAGTATCCATTCTTGATATCTTTCTTTCCCCCCTTTTTAAATAGTTTTTACTACAGTAGATCAAATCTTGTCACTTAGGTAATTTTCAGGACTTAACAGTTGTGTTGTCTCTTGGAAGTTATTTACAGATGGAGAAATAGGGGTTTTGGCTAGTGCTTAAAATGGAGCAGCAATTTAATGAGAATGATCAAATTAGCAAAAACTTCAGAAGGTCTCAGAGTAGTATGTATTTGGATACTAAATGAGGAGGAGAGAGAAAGATCAGAGGATCTTAGCAAGTTTTAAAATGGAGATACATGATGATGAAAGAGGTGGTTGTTACTGTAGTACTTTCAAGAAAGCTGAGTTAGGGACATTTTGCCAGGAGTGATCCTAGAACAGGAGAGCTTTCTTAGTCACAGGTTGTCATGTAGAATGTTTATGTGTATATAGACTTTATTTGCAAAATGCATAATATTTGAGAGAATATTACACATCGTCTATCATTGCCTCTTTAATCCTCAGATTACAGTACGGAAAGTAAAATGGTAGAGTTCATCAAAGGATGGTACAAAAGTGTTAAGACAGGTAGATTTATGGAGTGCAGAAGTTACTGAATCATGCTTGAAAACATTTCCCTTGACCATGAGGAAGTCTTGTGTAATCAAGAAACATAATCAAAGAAAATTATACAGTACCACGAGGGTATTTGGTGAATAGAGTACAAATAGCATAGAGTTAATAATAATTATACAGGAGATGTATGTCTGATTATGAGCAATAGAAAATTGACAGTTAAGGTTGAAAATAGAATGTAAGAAAGCAAGCGTAAAATGATGCATGATTAAGAAATTTTGTAACATACCGTCAGTAGGGGAACAAGAGAATCCCTGGTACAGATCTGGACCTTTTGTCAGAGAGGGAATGGAGAGGCAGTTGAAAACAAATGCTGTTAAATTACATTCTGCCAAGGCTCAAATCCTTGATAGGTTGGTATCTCTCTTACAGTGGGAACTGAAATGCCTAAAAAGATGATGATAAATTCCAGGAGTTATCTAGTAGGATATTTGAGGCATTATTTATGTAATGCTTTGTATTTATTTCCTTATAACCAAGGTGTTGTTTATTGTTGTTTGTTTGTTTTGTTGTTTTTTTTTTTAAGTAATTCAAATGGTATTTAAAAAAAATATCTGTCAGAGTATATACCAGTTAAGTTTTAAGAGAGGTCCATTAACAGCAATACATTATGCGTAAAAGTAAAAAGAATGAACAGAAACTAAGTGCTGACTGTGGTGCCTGGAATAATCCTGCTCCTGCTAGGCAAGGCAAGATCATCTTCTCTTAGAGGAAGGAAATCCCATGGAAGTATGTTTCTGCAGGATCGTGCCAGTGAACAGCAGTACTTACTGGCTGGGTGTTACTGACATTGTTGCTTTACCTTTTTTCCCTTCGTATCTCAATCTTCATGCATCTCTGTGCACTCATGTTCAAATACCAATGTAGAAGTTAATTGATGAGTAAAAGAATATAGAGACTCCAACATTAACAATCAAAAGAGAGAGAATTAAATGTTGATTTAAGTTTGAAATAATATCATCCATAGGACTGATTTTTTCCCTTTAACATTTGTCTAAAAGAAGGCAAAGGTATGCTTTTTATCAATAATGCTTATGTTATTGAGCAAGTGGCATCTTTTTGACTGAGTGGTTATCTTTCACCTCTTTTTTCATGTACTATATTAGTGCTTTGGAATTTTAAAACTGGTTCTCAGTGGTCAGCTGCCTCTTGTGATATTCTCAGTAGCACCCTACTTAATAATCAAGGTTGAAATGCAGTCTGTGGGGTGGAGTTCCATTATATTTAATTTCCATGTATACTTTGACCAGTAATTGGGAGGTTATCAGTGGAGAAAGACAGTCCTGAGTCTGAACTGATACAGTCACCTAACTAAAAGTTTGAGAATTGCTACCACAAGTGTTTTTCACTTACGGTAAAACAGATCTGTTTTATTCTTAGAAATTATTACATATTCATGTTCAGTAATGTAATGCAGTATGTAAAACCGACCTTCCCTAAGGTTGGCAAGGGTTTTTTTGGTAAGAACACCTTACAAAAGGTGTTTGGTTACAAGGGTGTTTATTTTTGTGTACTGTAGTTCTCACCCTGAAAGTTACAGTCTTGTTTTCATTCTAACAAAATGGTGTTTATAACAGATGTCTGTTGACACCAAAATGGATTGTTGGAGTTGTATTTTGCAGTTGTATAGCAAATGTAATACTTCATACCTAAGAAATCTGATTTAATTGAAGATTTTTTGTGGAGTCCTTGTCAGTAAAGGAAATTATGGCAGTGGAAGACTACTCTGGCAATGGAAGAATTTCATTGTGGGCTAGCTGGCACTAGGTGTTATGTGTCTGTGAGTCTCTGTCTTAGAAGCATGGATCCAAGAAGCTTTTCTCACAAAGCAGTTTCTCAGCTTGGAATAGAAAGTTTTAATATCTCCTCTCTCATGTTGAAGTGTTTTGGAAGTTTCAATTTTAATTAGGAACTTCCTTTGTTCGTGGTAGTAGTTGTATTTTTGTGTAGATAAATTAAAACCTAAATGCCAGTGCCCTGATTAATCAGGGATGCAGTTATCACAAAATTTTAGTAGGTGGTTTGCCTCAAACTCTTCTCAAACTTGTCCTCAGTGTATTGCTTCTGCGTTTTTATGTATATTTGAGGCTGCCCTGATTATATAGGTTTTTTTACCCGTTTGTAATCTTTCCCTAGAGGTACTAGTCTTCATGTCCCCCCTTTGCTTACCCTTAAAAAGGTAAGCAAATCTACTTTTCTTTTACCATTCTAAAAATGATTGATTTACTACAACATTAAGATCAATTAGTTTTAGGGTTTACCTTATATCAGGGGTCCTCAAACTTTTTAACCAGGGGGCCGGCGCGCGGATGCAGTGGCAGGCAGTCACCTGCGGCTGCTTGGTTTCCCCCCCCCCCAACCCCCGGCGGGGGGGTCTGTAAATACCGGGGGCCGGATTGAGGACCCTGGGGGGCCGTAGTTTGAGGACCCCTGCCTTATATAGTGATCTCAAAAACCAAGTAAGTTACTTCACCTGTAGTTAGAGTGGCTTACTGTTGGCCTGATATTAGTCATCTGTATTGCTCATGAATGCAAGGAATCCGTTGCCTTCCTGCAGAAATAGTGAAGATGCTACTTTAGTACTTTTACTTTCTAATCAGATGCCATGAGGACAGTAGAAGTGTCAAATTTATAGCTAGTATAAAGCTGTTGATGTCTGCATATCACTTGTATGGAAGAGTAGGGAGGAATTATAATTAAACTTCTATGTAGTGATGCTTTACCTGTCACTTGAAGACTGGTAGTGTGTGCGTGTTTGCCTTTTGTCTGAAGCAAGTGAATAAAGCTACTTCCCATAGATTTCTAAATCAGGAATGTTCTCTGAGTGGGACAGTGCATGGTGCCAGGGTTCCCTTGTTTCAGATGAAGTTTTCAGTATGTTGCCTTTTATGTAAGGTATGTGTGGTCTAGTAAAGCTACCTAATAGTTATTTGATTAATTTAAAATGTGCTTATTGCTATTGTATATCTGAGAACTATGCTATGTACCAAATACACACTATGTAAAACATGTAATTCTGGTAAAGAAATAGTTCTGAATATGCATTTACTACAAAACATTAAATGTGTACTAAGATTTTACAACATGTGCTTTTTAGATTAAATAATATTCATAGAAAGTAAAAATATTTTAAAGATACGCATGATGTTGCAATAATAAAAACATCTCTGAAGTGAATCGTTTATTTAAATGTATTACTGTTTGCAGATTATGGTTAGCATAATAAAATTTTACAGTATTACAGTTTTGGTAAGAGTGGCTCTTACTGTGGTGTTCTTAGTAAAATGGGTTGGAGGAAAAATACTCTCATTGGCATTTCAAGAAAACCCTTAAACACTGGAAGAAATTGGAACAATTTGGAACAATTCATTTATCTACAGTTAAAATAATCTATTTTAACCAAGAATAATTTTCTTTAGTTCCAAAAATGTCAGAAGCACTTAAGTGAGGGGCAATTTGTATAATTACTCAAAATTAAGAGGATAAGGTTTCTTGTTCTGGGTTTTTTGCTTTATTTATGGTTGTGGACAGAGGTAAGGTGTCTTCCATTTAACCTAGTAGAACAAGTGCTAGCAGTTCCTTAGTTACCTCTTCCATTACGGTAACTTCAGACTTTTTTTTTTTTATTTCCAGAACTACTTTTGGCTGTAGCAGAATACTGCAGTTTGGCAAGGTCAAGACCTTATAGTTGCAGAAGTGCCTTCTGTTTGTCCCATTGTTACATTCTGATTTGTCTGCATTTTACATAGTTAAAATTGTCTTTCCCTTTCTCTTTCCTTTATTTGTGTTCTTCAGGTTAATCTTGACAGCATGTGAGAATGATAACTGAATGGTAAAAATATGAATGGCACCTATGCTGCTGTCAAAAGAGCAAGGAGTAACATGCAGTAGCCAAGATGATACATAAGTTCTTTTTGGGACTCAGGAGTTAGTGGTGGTGGGGAAAGAACAGTTTGGTTTTTCTGAAGACCTTCTTGTCTTCCTGTTCTGGAGTTTTTGCAATTGTGCTGGTTTCCTCTTTTCCTTTTTAAACACAGGAAACTGAACAAATAAAGCAAGAGTTTCCCATCTTTTGATAAAGGGGAGAAGGAAGTTGGCTTCTGTCTTCCCTAACTCATCTTGTGACACTAAGAGCTCATGACTTGTTTGGGATGATTACTTTCTACCTCTTGATCTCTAATGCTGTTAGGCTGTTGGAAAAATTTATAATGCATTCCTTTGTAATTTTCTTACTACTTTTTAGAAATGAAATTTGATAGGAGTTTGTATTAAAAACAAACACCACCACCACAACCCCTAACGTACAGAATTTAGGAAATGTCAGAATTATTTAACTGATTTGGAATTTAGATGCTTTCTTAAAATTACTCAAGGCTTTCCCCACAGTTCCTAGACATGCTCTGAGTTGATGGTGGATATATAAAGGGTTAGAAATCATTCATTCATCATTCATCTAATTTCTTAGGAACTTCTACAGGCTACCAAGAACAGTTGGTTTTGCAGCATAGTTTTAAGTAGCTTTAGCAAGAATACTTTGCCGCTGGTTTTTCATGTGATACAGAAATGTAAAATTCCTAGTGAGGAATTCTGGAAGGTAAAAAACGGAAGAAATTTATCTACCTCTTATAAGCTGTTAAATGGTATATTTTCCAAGAACCATAGTTAATGTGCACTGATAAAAGATGAAGTTTTGTATAAAGAAAGTACAAAAGCTAAGTAGTCTTTTTTCCTTTGCTATCGTCTTTTAAAAAAAAACAGAAAAAAAAAAAAGCAGTACATGCTGACACTTGGGCTTTTTCACAGAATCACTATTATAATTACTGTGAAATAGAAGAACATCTAATGCTTTCTAGAGAGCTTTGGGGAGAAAAAGAAAAGTGGGGAGAATATGATGTGGGCATTTCTAAAGTGTGTTTTATAATAAGGAATGTTTGCAGGAAAATAAAATCCTTGCTAGGATTAGTCTGTTGCTTTTTTCTTATCTAATGCTGCAATCCCTGATGATGGTATCACAAATGGCTCCTGTGCAGAGTATTATGATGTGGTGATTTGGGATTATGTTTTCATATGAGAATAGGAAAGATGGGAGTGTTTAATATATTTTCACAAAACATTAGTATTGTGAGTTGATAACTTGTGGTTTAGAAGCAATGTCAAGTTTGAACCAGGTATGGTGATTGAATAGGTTAGTCTTAGAAATCAGAATATTTGTTGTTACTTTTTCTTAATGCAGTTCACTGAAAAATATTAATAGACTGCTAAAGTGAAGTACAACAGTGTCTAGTTTATCCGTGTAGTAGTTTCTTATATACTGAACTTCCAAAATACAAGAGTTTCAATGTTTGGGATAATATACACTAGTAAATAATTTTTTCTTACTTTCTGTACTTGACTAAGATGATGGGAATTTCCTGATTTAAGGCTTCACGATGAAACTTGCACATAGTTACTGTTCAGGATGCAGCAAATTAGTTAGGTTAATTTTGATTTAAACTATTTGTTCTTTCCATGCTAATAGAAAATGACAAGGCAATACTGAAAGTTTATGACAGAGGAAATAAAAGCAACCCATGTGTTTTTGTTTGAAGATCCAGAAGTCTGTTCCTATGTATTTTGGGAGAAATTGGTTCCATCATATTTGGCTATAATGGAACAGAATAGAGTCTGTCTGATTGTATTGGTATTAGTGTCAGATTATAGATAGGATGACAAATGCTGCTTGTATGTCATTTTTATGCTTCTCTGGTAGTGAGGCCACACCTGTAAGACAGAGCATCCTTTAAACTTGAAACACCTGTAGAACTAGTTGTTCAATTATATTCAATTTCCAACACTGAAAGAAGTGTGGTTTTTCAATGACTTCCATTTCTCATTAGGCTGTGATGTGGTTTTGAATACTGCAGGTGAGGAGAAAATAAGGAAGTTCTGCAGTTGTTATTTTTTTAAGGATGTTTTATAGTTGCCTGTATGTTGTATAGTCAAAAGATCAAATCAAAGTTGAATACTGCAGATTTCATTTTAAAGTGGACAAACTAAGCTGTAGAAGACTGAAACTTTAGTGAAAGTTACAGCATTGCTTCAGCACCTGTGACTTAGTCTTTTTCAGTGAATGCTTTATTACAATACATGTCAGGTTTAATTGAAGTTATGGATAGTTACAATTATGATTAAGAAGAGAATATTTTCTAACCACTTTTTTAATTCTGATTCATTAAAGAGTATCTCAATTAAAAATATTTTAGTAGAAAAAACAGTTGTTGGGAGTGCCAGTTGCAAAAAAATGGAATGTATTAATAAGAAAACAAGTGAGTATAGAATTGCTATCATAGCCATTTACCAATGATCATGTAGAAGTTCAAGAAAAAACATACAGTGCATCTGAAAAGTTCACATTTTTTTTCCTGACAGTTAAAAATTTATCTTTTCTCCCTAATGTTGTATGTATAAATGTTAGTAACTTTCTTTTCTTTCTCCAAAGTGGAAGTCAAATTCAAAAAGAAACTTTAGAGCATATGGCCAGTAAAGCATTCAGACTGTGAAAATAGTGCTTTTGGGTTTGTCCTCTAGATAGGTACCTTGGCTGATCCCAAATCTGGCAGATCAGGGGTGGACCAGTTCAAGTTTTGGACAGGTAACACCATTTAGATCCTGTAAGGAATACTGCATGTAAGCTAAGTGACGTTATTATTTCTGAAGTTTCCATTTACGTTTCAAACAGTGGTGTTCAGTTTGTATCCATTATTTAAGGTTAGTTTACCTCATCTAATTTCACATTTTCTTAGAGCTAAAATAATAGCTACATAAATATCTTACTTGTACTTCCAGTATCAAACAAACTAACAACTATTATGGTTTATTACCACATACATACATAACTCAGACTAGTGTACTTTTTAACAAGTTAAAGTCATTAGTTCCATCTGCCTTGGTATGTATAAAGTGACATGTATATTGAGATATCGATCAGTTTATTTTTTGACACGTGGAGTTATAGTGGCAAATATTTTTCAGTTTTGAATAGTACTGCAGGTTTCTGCTTTAGCACTTTGGTGGTCATAGCACCTCTCTTCATACATGTTGTGGTGACTTCAAACTGCTCAGTCCTTTGCATGAAGGTTAGTGAAGTTTCTGGGTTTTGAGCTGAGGATGCTGGGTATCCTGGCATGGAAGGAGTGCGTGGCAGTTAGAAAAACTTCTGCATTTGTCACTTATTTGTAGATTAGTGTTTACAGCTCTTTTTTGGGTATTTCAGCTTGCATAAATGGATGGATAAATGGTTTTGGAAGGATACTATCCAACAAATGCTTTCCTTTAAAATAAAAAATGATGGGTTGTGTCAAGAAATGAGTGGCAGAATCTTGCCCTATGACACTGTATAATTTTTACAACTATTCAAGCTTTTGCAGCATAAACCTACCTTTTGTATTTTTTCTCTTTTTTTTTAATAAAATATGGTTTTAAAAAGGTATTTCACTCTGCACATGAACTGTATATACAAACATGCAATCTCAAAGCATGTTGTGTTCGACAGGGAATAGGCTGCCTACTGGCTTAGACAAGACATTGATTTAGGAGTAAGTCAGTCTCTTTGATTTACTCTTCTTTTTTGAAACCTCTTAAAATAAGATTGAAAAGCATTACAAATTAATTCATTATTAATTATGGTAGTTCAGTAATAGACTATACACAGTGAGAGTGCTTACTACCTTAATCTTTAAACATTCATAATAACCATTGTTTATTTCGCTTACTAATCCCCACAGCAACTCCTGTGTCCCTTGGGTTCAAGAGACAAGGTGTTTCCAGATCTGTTGTAGCAGAGTGCTTCAGGGCTCTGCTACCTGTGTTTCGTCAGGCTTTTAGTATGTTTATAAGGGAAGAGAGTTACATTGCTTCACTAAAAATGTATAGTAATATAGAGGGGATCAGTTAACCTGTAGTTATTTCTAGAAAATGTGAAACTAACTAGGCAGTTTCAGGCATCTGTCAATAATTGACAGCACTGGAGAAAGCATCTAGAAACAAATCAGGATCAGAGATTCCATTATTTGACTAGGCATTTTTCCTCTTCTAATTCTCTTGAAATAAACAGATTTTACTTTAGTAATGGGCAGAAATTACTGTTGTGTGTGTTATTTCTAACTCACCGTAGAAAATAACCTAATGAATAACTAAACTAACATTTTCTTCTATCTGCAGTCCCTTTTTTGTATTTTCATTAAAATAGTAATTTGTAATTTTTATGTGCTTACTTCTGCCTGGAAAATGTGCTCAAACATCAAAATGTTCAGTCATTTTGAATGAGTAGTCAAGAATGTTACATAGCTCTTCACTGTTGGCAATCTTTTTGGTGTGTAGTTTTTTATGTGTGTGGGGTTGGATTATTTTTTTTTTTTTGACATGAAATTGAAGGTCTTGGTCTTCTGTTCTTGGTTCTATGATTTACTTGTTAACTGGAATCAAAAGCCAGTTAAAATAAGTTCTACTAAACTTCACAGGGGTTGGATCAGGCTTTCTGAAAAAATAGACTTGAAATCTGATATGCTGGCAAAAATCTAACCTTTGGCTCTGAGCATATAATTTAGTTAGAGTGTTTTTATATTTTCATGTAACTAGCTCTCTGGCAGAATAATTTGTCTTTGAGCAGACACTTAGATATTGCATGGCTTATCTCATGTTTGGTACATGATATATTTTTGAAAATACAAGTTTGTAGAAGTGAGCTCCTGGGTTGTAAAGACTTCCGTTTGCATTTGCACACCATGCCCTTCACCCTTGCTCTTCACTTTTATTTCAAGTGGGCAGCAACTGCAAGGGATTGTAGAGGGCCAGATGGCTTCTGTCAGGTCTAGGAAGCAGACAGGTAGTGGAAGTTAGGATCTTCCTTTTCATCCTGAGGTAGCTGCAAAGGTGACTGAGAGGCTTTCCTTTGTGTTACATGTATACGTATACCTGCACTGCTGCTCAGTAACAGGTTTTTTTAATGTAGAATCTGCTGGTTACAACTGTGAAGATACAGTACTTTTCCTAAAAGTTACATAATGGCTGAGATGTACCAGTAATGATTGCTTTAGTACTTATTTGTAGGATGGTTCTGAATGAGATCTGGTTCCCATTTTAACAGAGTATTTGCAAAGACAGGTAATAAAGTTCTTCCAAAGGGCTTGAGTTAAATAAGCAAAGACAACAAAACTTGGACCGAACTGCTATACATGGAATCATCCTGTAGGTTGTTACCAGGCTATCTGTATAGCTCTTGTATTTCAGGTCACTTATCCAAATGCATGGATATTTGAGATGAGCTTTCTAGTGCACACAATTGATTCAATGTATTAAACTGTTTGCTTTTCAAGTTATAAAAGTTATATGGTAAGCACAGCCCTCAGACCAATGAAAAATGAGTATTCAGGTTGTCAATATGTGTTCAAATATCAATAATTCTTAATACTACAGTGTTAAAAATAGTCTGATCTAGGGTTTTTTATATGTTCTCACTTACTTATCTCCCTAGTTGCACTTTATACTTCTGTCAAGGAAATAGTGTGCTAATTTTATGTGGTGAAGTTTGGTGTTTTTTGGGTGGGGTTTTTTTGGCAGGTTTTTTTTTGGCATTTTTTTGTTTGGTTTGGGGTTGGTTTTGTTTCTTTTTTGAACTGAGATCCTAAATATATACTTTCTCAACTATTTTTTCCCCTAATAGTGCATTCATGAAAGAGTCTTTTGCTTCTAGGAAGACCATAATTGAGAACTCAGTATTTGAAGAGCCCAGAGAGCCAAACAGATTGTGAATACCATTTCAAAATATTATAGTAATGGATTTCCTTGATCTGCCCTTCTTCTTTCTTTCCAGAGGAACCACAAACAAACAAACCAACCTTCTGGAATGAGGAGGACCAGGAACAGTTTTAGTCCCAAAGCAGGAAGTGATTATTGTTTTAGTAAGTCATAAACTGGAAGAATGGCTGAAAATGAAAGTATAATTTTTAGTTACAACTAGGCACTCCTGCAAGTGACAACTTATCTCATTTTTTGTATGAACTTCTGTTTATTTTGTTTCCCTCCTTGGTAATTCCATTGATTTCTAGAGCATAACTGAGCAGTTACGCTATTGTGCACTTCTTAGCACCAGCCTACTTAATGGCTGTTCGTGCACCTGTTGGTGTGCAAACAAAAGAATAACATATCGTGGAGTTCTGCAAACTGCCATCCTTAACTTTCAATCAAAGCACAACAAAAAGGAAGAAAAAAATACAGACTGGGAAACATTCTATGTACCAATAAATAGGTCATTTACAGTTTATATGAAATACTTTAGATGACCAGATGGTTACAGAGTTTTATCTGCATAATTTGTATTTGCTATGTACATCTGAGGGCATGAAATAGCTGTGAGCTGTTCTTTTTGGGACCCAAAGTAGAATACTCTTATAACAGAGAGCCCAATAGTGGGGGAGCTCAGAATTTATTGCTTTCATGAACACCTGTGCATTGGTTTTTGGTTTGCTTTTAATTTGTCTATATCTGAAAGTGATGTAAGCAGCATCTGGTTATTCTTATTTAGTATGCCTAGGCTGCCAAAAAATCAACAGATTCCTACTGTACTGCATTTCAGAACTAATGAAGACATAATTACATCCCTGAGCAGGAAGAAGGAATTATTCTTTGTTGGGGACTAGACTAGAATAGAATAGAAAGAAAGTAAAAGAGGAAAAGATTATTTTGAACCAAGTCAGAAAAGTGATCGCTTCTGTCAAAGATCGGATGTTTCTGTTGCCAGTTGACTGAAAAAATATTGCAATAGTGGAACTTGCATTTCTTTTGAGAATGTGAACAGCATAGGTAGAAGCAGAGGCTTTTCCCCTTTTAATTTTACACATTTTTTTTTGCCATTTTTTTTCACCTTCTGCTTGAAACTGATCTACTGATTTGTAGATTCTCATGAATATTATTAAAAATATGATTATTAAAAGCAGGGTAGGTTCTTTGTTGACCTTGTTGGTTTGTTTTACATATATTTTTCAAAAAGTCTGAGAAGTATTTAAGTATAATGTGCTTCAAAAGTCATGTAATTGCCTGAAAAGTAATTTAATAATTTTTGTAGGGGGCACATGTTTTTCAAATAAGTAGTGGTAGAAATGCATACAACTAGCTACTTTTATTTCAGTATTGGTGCTTGAGGAATCTCTGACCTTGGAGATTGTCAAAATGTGACTGTATGGGGACTGGAACAACTTCGCTGAAGTTAACCCTGCTTTGAACAGGCAGTGGACGAGGTCACCTTCAAAGGTTTCTGCAAACCCTAGTATTCTGTGATTAGAACATTATAACTGATTTTATGTAAAAATAGTTACCAGATCTTTCTGGTAGTCGGCAATCCTGTGTGTGCCACCAGTGGGTCTCTTGTCTTCTTGCTCTTGTGCATTCCTTCTTTTGACAATATGATAAAATGATCATGAGGAGACTGTGGAGGTTAATTGCTGATAAACTTTTCATTCTCATAGCATGCCAGCTACTATGATGCAGGTAACAGTTCCCTTCTGACTTGAAAAGCATAGTTGTCTTCCTGTAACTTATTTGCATTGTCACTGGCTACTCAGATTGGGTTGCTGATTGAACTGAAAGATCTGTGGATAAAAAGTAGTTTTCAGTCCAGTTAATCTACTTAAGAGATAGAAGGTGGTAGGGTGGCTTGTTTAGGGTCAGTGTTTTCTTAAATCAGTTAAAACTGATAGTACAGTTGTATCTTCAGTGTGGAAACAGCCACTGTGAGAAGGCATCATATGGCATCTGTGCATCATTTAAAAATTTCTGAGTAGGATAGCTTGAATGAGATGGGAGGAGTAAATAGTGGCTTTGGCATATAGTATTTCTGTGACTTGACATTTTCTTAGTGAATGTTCTTTTGGATCCTCTATGACCATAAGTAAAATAATTTTGCACTAATTTTCATTTGCTTGAAAAGATGCATCCTCACAGTGTGGTAATATACAGAAGAATCACAGAGTTTGCTCACCTTTGAGTATAGTATGCGATGATGGTGATTTAAATTAATTACAAAGTTACTTTTTTTTTCCTTTTTTGCTTTTGCAAACTAAATGCAAGATTGGTGAGAGAGTAAGTCTTACAGAAGGGAAATTTTGTTGCAACTCTGAAGTTTTGAGCTTTACATTTTGAAGCTGTTTGGGTTTTTTTCCCCTAAACAAATTATAACATCAGAGGGACAATTCTTACTGGCCATCCTACAACCAATTGGTTTGAAACAGTATTCATGTATTTTATGCAAGCTTTTTGCTGTATTTTAAGGAAGAAGTCCTTAAATGACTATGTAAGTGAGCTAATACAAATAAAATGTTACACACACAGGTGGAAAATAAACATGTGTCCTGTTTCTCAGATACTTAAATTTATCCTGTTGGAAAACTGGGAATCAGCTTTTTAATGGAATCAAAGACAATGCTGAATCGCAGTCATGGTAATTAATGAGATAATGTGTCGTCAAATTGGAAACAAAATTTTTGGCAAAATAGTAGATGGCACGTTTTATACAAATGTTTGTGGCTATTTGTAGCAAAGTTGGATTTGGGGGCAGGGGAGGGTGGGGTGTGTGTATCAGGATAAACTCTGAAAAAGAAAAATAAAATATGGGGACATATTAAAACAACAAAAAACAACCTCTAAAACTTCTAAAAAAATAGTTTGAGGGGGGTAAAATATTTGTAACTATATATGCAATGTAAACACATAATCTGAATTGTCTAACGTTACACATGGTAAAATTAAGCTAACCGAAGGAATACTTAATGTGATTACTAAATATTGGGGAACATAGCCTATTACAAATAAAACTTGAAAGTTTAGTGGTCTACTTTCATAACCTAGGTAGGATAGTATTGTCTCAGTTTGGGAAAATTCAAGTAGTTCTTTGCCGGAAACATTTTTTACAAATGACATGCACGAAATTGCTATATTATATATTGCACTAAATGGTGTTTTGATCTGTTTGGACTATAAACTCATGGTAGGAATGTTCTTTTAGTCTGTAAAATGTTGGACGTGGTTGCGGTGCAGTACAAGTTAATATTTTGATTTTAAAAAACTGATTTTGAGTCTCTATTTTAGGAAGATGCAAATTAGCAATGTGAGGTGACCCCTTTATAAGCTAATGATTTCCACAGTGGTAAATAAAAAAGTCTGGTAAGATCTTTAAGGCAGAGGGAGCAGAAAAGAACAGCCAGGTGGTCGCCAGATTGCCTGGAGCAGCTCGGAATAAGGTTGACAGCTCTGCCTGGATGGCATGCAGCCGGGACCAGGTAACTGCTGAAGAAATCTGGTGGGGGGGTTGAAGGGTAACCTAGGAGGGAAAATGCAGGGACAGACTTGCTTTGCTGAAAAGTACCTGGGTTTAAAAGCACTGAAATACTACCCCCTGCTGTTCCTGATGCAGCACTGGAATACCTAATGCTTCAAAAAAACACAGTTCATACATGGCCTTTTAAAATGCCTCATTTTCTTTTTAGCATAATATTAAAAGTAAAACCCTGAAGCAGAATGTGCTGCAAAAGTAGTTGGCCTTGACTGTGACTCAGGAGCACTGGTTCTGTTTAGCTTTGAACTGAAAGAAGGACTTCTACATTTGTTTTGCGTGGTGAATGCAGCCTGTCCTCTGCAGAATATCCAGTACTTCTGGAGTATATAATGAAACTGCTGAGTTTTCAATAAGTGAACTCAATTAGTCTAAACAGAAATGAATGAAGAATTGGATTGAGAAACGTAACCTTCTGTTTCAATATCTTTCTAACCTAAATTAACTTAGTAATGGAAGAGGTAAATGATTCGGACTTTAGATACAGACAACATATGCTGAAATCTTTTATATAGTACCTTGAATAATTTAGTTTACAGTTATCCTGAGCTGCCTGCTGCTATACGTAATAGTCACAAATCTATAGCAAAGATTAGATAAATAGCTAAGGCTGTGTTAACTGTGACATCTGAAGTAATTTCACCTGTTGCTTCTGCAGTTCACTTCTGTGTAATTGTAGTCAGTCAGTTCTCCTTCGTAGATTAAGTCATGTTTTCTCTTCATCTAGAGATTTGGCAGTTATATGCTATCTCAGCAGGTGAAATAGCATGCCTGTTATGTTTCTTGTGAACACTGGTGCTTGTAGGGCTGTTTTCCAGTAAATGCAGATGCAGGGATTTAGTATTCCTTTCTTTTGGATTCCTTTCCTGCTACAAGAGAAAAGGAGGTATCTTTTTAAAGGACAGATTGGGCTACAAATGCTAAAAACCCATAAATCAGAATGTTCATCTCTCATAGCATTTAATAGAGCTCAGCAGGGCAGAGTTAAGATTGTTTTAATATTTAATCTCTCAGTTTCTGTGTCTTAAAATGTATGGATTTCTTTTGAGCCAGTTCCTGGTATTTAGAGTATCTGCAACATTCCTAAAACAAACCAACCCCTTAATTTTGCTGATCTATTTCTAACTTCAGTTAAATTAAAACAAAGCTTAGCTTCTTTGGATATGATATGTGAAACAGGATAATATGAAAAAAAAATGTTGCTTTCAAATTCAGAGTACTTTCTGAAGCATAAACAAAACTTTGCAAGAATAATTTAAATTACTTTTTCGCATTTTGCAGATGGGGAAATATATCTTATTCTTTGTATCTATTACTTTTGTAAACAAAGTGTGATGTTAATAGATTACTTGAAGTAAAAGGGACGTTAAGTGATTTCCTAAAGCTTTTGAAGGAATCCATATGTAAACTGGGTAAGATTATAATTCTTACAGATTTTTTTTTTTCTGATCTCACTTCACTTTGAGTGGCTTTTACTACAGGGGGACTACTGCAAGAGTGCAGCAACAGGGATCAGGAGAAGTGAAAACTCATGCTTTGACACTTGAAAACTTTGGGCACTTAAAAAAAATAAGGTCTGAATTTAAGAGTTGTCTATTTCATAAGGTCTTGTACCATGTTTCCTTCAATTGTATGAAGTCCTGTATAATCATTTTATCAGAATAGTTTGGTCTCACAGTGGGCTTGGTATTTTTGTGGAAAACAGGAGAAAGATAAGAGTATGCCTTATTTAAATTGAAAGTGCAACATGCTGATTTTCCATAAGCATCTTTAGCCTGTCTTGCTTGCTTAACAGTATAGTAACATGAAAGATACTGATACCAGTGCATCTTGATACCAATACTTTTTCATTGTATTCCTTCTTTTTGCATGAGTATTTCATAATTCTTAGAAAGTTGTCGTTTGGTTCAGTGGGTTTTATTGGTGGTGGTGGTGGGTTTTTTCAGTGCAAATTTTGTTAGGGTGTTTTCTACATATTTTTGAGCAGTTTAAGTATTTTTTCTTTCTTTCCCTTATCTCATCCATCTACCTACACACGCTTACTGTTAAATGATCAGAAGGCTTGGAAATGTAATTTGAGGGAAGACTGGAAGAAAAATGTTTTGTTTGATCTACAGAAGAGAAAACAAAAGAGACATAGTAGAGTTCTTTAGTATGTGAAAGGGCCTGCTATACAGTAAAATGTCTTCTGTGACTGTTGGAGGAGGGACAAGGAGCAATGGAAGAGGGTGACTGAAGCAAGTGGGATTTATATTAAATGTTGTTAAAAGTTTTCTCACATAAGCAGTGGGTAGTCATGTCACTGTAGAGAATCCATGAAATCTCCTTGAATGGCATTTTTTAAACAGATCAGACTAACATTTGCCAGGAGGGATACCTTCTGATCGGTACCCGTAAGCGATCTTGGGTTCATGGTCAAGATAATCTTTGTAAAGTTCTTTCTAGCCCTGTTTGCTAGGTTTGCTATTTTTTGGCTTGCATCCCAGCTTTTCTGAAACTATGGGTATCAGTGATTAAATAAAGTGATGTGCATTCATTGGGAGCCAACTACTTTAAGGACATACTAAAAGCCTTTTTCCCTCCTCTAGAATTGTTTCCATCTTTCACAAAAAATCATTAACAGATACTTTGATCTCTACAGTATGTATGTCGATTATTTTTTGAAAAATATTTTTTGTTGTAAAAACATGTTTTATGATTTCTTAAGTAAGATAACTATGCAGGTAATAATAAATAGTCTTGTGTGATAGCACTGTCTGATTAAAGTACCATACTTTCTTTACAATTGAAAGTATGACAATATTGACTTATTCATAATATAGCATATTCTACAATTGATTGTTTAGTCCACAAGAGTTATTTTTTTTTTTTAAATGCTAAGGATATTATTAATTATACTGAACTCAGATCAGTAGTGAAAGAACTACTGGGTTACATTAATGTAACTGTTTATGTGATTATTGAACTTGCAGTATGAAATTGGAAGTGGAAGGCTGGCAGCACAGGTGGCATTGAGCTGATGCAAAAGAGGGCTGCTTCTTACCCATCTTCCTTTGTGCTTGACTACCACATAGTTATTTGTACTTGAAACTTACCGAATTAGATGGTTCAGCTTTTAGAGTAGCCATTCTGATGAAGTTCTGAGAGTAAATATGGTTTGTGTCTGCATTAACATACAATGGTATTAACCACTTTTAATTCTGTTTTAACACTGTTAATGCAACTCCTGCATGGTGCTGAACTTCCCATGCCTTGTTTGACATGTCAGCAGCATTTTAAAGTGATTGCACAAATAAGACCAGTGCTACCTGAATTAAGTGGGAGTTTTTGCTGTTACTGTCACACGTAGAGATCCATGACTGCAGTGGTAAATCTGAAAGGTGCAAGGATAGGCAAGGCAAAGAAGAGATTTTCATAATTAGAAGGCAGGAAGTTGGAAGTGCAAACTTGCTCTAAGGTAGCAGGAATACTGTTTGGGAAATGCACTGTCAGTTCTTTAAGTGTACCACTGCTCTGTCGAGTGTACTATTTTGCATGTAAAAATACAGCTGTTAAAACTGTGACAGTATGTTGCACATGATGATCTCAGTCTACTTCTCCCATTATTGCCTGCTGGCAGTACAGAATATGGGTGTGGTACATTATGTTAAATTACTGGTATCTTAGAAAAGATCCATTATTTTAACTGAAGGCAACCCAACATTAAATGGATTCTAGCCTGCTGCTCTATGAATGTTGTTTCCTTTTGCCACTGTGTCATGGTAGCTCATGTATGTGTTCACTCCAGATTCAAAATTGGTCATCCCAACTGTCCATTCCATCAGTCATAAATGTATTTCCTTTGTTAACGCTAAATACAGTGTCAGTAAAATACTAGTGCAAGCAAATACTGTAATTATTTGCTTGTTTTCTTATGTAATATGTGGATACGTGTATCTGTTAGTTTCCAGATATTTTTAGTATAATTTTATTAATTTTATGAATAATGTTTTTCATGTGATTTTACTGTGTGTCTGTCCTCTCCAAGATAGAAAGAAGCCTCAGACTCCAATAACTGATTTGATAATTAGCAGAATCATCAACGAAAGGGACCCTGTAAGTGTTGGCAATGAGGGAGGGTTAGGGACCGCTTGAACAGCATGCCTTCCAGGTGAAATGGTTTTCAGCAGTCCATGCATACCAGCTTGCATGTTGTGAACCAGTTACAACAGCACATGCTGCCTCTTGCCTGGTTCGTTGGAGGGTGGGTATGGGGGAGCTGGGAGTACTCTTCAGATCTGTAAAGACACAGAAGAAAGCAGTGACTGCGAAGTTTGAAATCAAGAGAGTGGAAGACAACTTAGGGTATGTTGAACTGTAACGTTAAGAATTTTTGCTTGGGCCAAAAGGGAGAAGTGAACATGTTAAGGGAAAATGAGGGATATAAAGCACAGACCCAATATTCAGTATTTCCTTTCCTCATGGAACGGAACAATTTTAAAATAATTTGTTTTCTGTTGTGTCTTCCCTTGGTATGCTACTTGGTGGTTTGTTTGGTTTTTTTTTTTTTTTTTGGTTGGGGTTTTTGGTGTTTACTAACCTGCTACAGTTAAAGAACAAACAACATTTACAGAAAATTATGCCTTCTACTCTTGGTGTCACAGCATACAGATATGGATATGTATCTAGTTACATAAAACTACTTCTAAATATTAAGCTTAGTATTTTGAAATGCCATGAATAGTTGGCACGTGAAACCAAAGCATTGTAAGAAATGAAGCAACACATTCTTGAAGGGCTTTTCATGCAAATGTGTAGCAAATATTTTTTTACTACAAAACTTAGATTTTAAACAAAAGCTTACAAATCACTGCTTCACCGCGTAGATATTACAGCAACTTAACAAATCTTCCACCAGGGTGCAGTCTTTTCTAAGGATTTCTAACACCTTCAGCTAAGTATCAGCATTTTGCATGTAAATACCATTTTCTGCTTGCAACTGTTACAGGCAGACAATTACCTTTCTTTTTCAATATGCACTTGGCTGTTTAATTGTGTTATCTTATAGTGTGTAACACCTGAGACAAAACTAGATGTGATCAGTTTAATGATAATGTAGAATCTAGGTCTGTCTCTTATTCTGAGGAATGAAGTATCTTTCCCCACCCTTTCTCTTTGATTAAATAAATTCACTGTTGCCTTGCATCAGTAGCTAGACTCGGGCAACAGTAGTGTAGGAGTGAACTTTTTCCGTTCAGGTTAATAGGATGTTAACATCAAAGCTTAATTGTGAGTATTTAAATGCGTTACCCTTCTGAGTGACTAGCCAAAATACAGCCGCTCAGCTGATGGTTGATATTTAAGTAGCATTCTTTTAACTGTGAGTAGAGTTGCCAGTCGTAGGATGAAACCTGATCCAATAAAATATTTTTTGGATATATATTTAAAATTAAAAATATTTTAAGCTGTTACATTTTACTTGTTTAGATATATATTAAAGAAATGTCAGTTATTATTGTCATCCTAATTCTGTTCCTTAGGAATGGTGGTCATGCCATGTAGTATTCAATGTAATAGAAAAAAGCTCATAATTTGGCTGGCATATAGAGAATATTAGCAACAACTGCTGTAGCCAAAGGCTGTTTGATCAATGGATTAGATACTTCATCATGTATTTGTGGTACAGGTATTTCTACTGTGATTTGTTAAGAGAAGGACATAAATCGTTTGTGCATGCGTCAGACATACTGTAGATCACTTCAGGTTTCTTTTGGGACAAACCAGTGTCAAGGTATTTCTGTATTTTAGCATCACATCTGCTAGTTCCAGTGTGCCATGCTTTTGGCTACTGGATATTACCGTTCACATAAGGAAGTGTTATAATTTCTAGTTTTGGCTGTGTGTTTTCAGGTGTTTTCAGCACTTAGAACTGGATTCTGTGGAATAACACTTGCATCTGGCATATCATATCACTTGGGATTTTCAGTAGTGCTTGAAAATGTAACAAACTTCCTATGGCTTACATTGGGGTGATGAGAGGGATCAGAAGAATTTCCTACACAAGACATACTTCATGCTTAATTTGAAGATCTTTATTAGATAATTGAAAGTAAAATAACACTGACACTTTTCTGAGTTAAAGTTGCATAAAAAGTCTGAAGTTATGTAATGGGTTACCAGTGGTGATGCAAAGAGCTCCTGCTTCTTTCTGTCTGTAGCTGTGAAACCCCACTGCTTATTTTGTCACTGGCCCTGGCATTTTTTTAGACACACACACAGATACATCCCCCACCCTGAGATCTGATGAAGTTTTATTCATGTGGGGGAAAAAAACTAATCTAAGAAGGAAAGAAAAGGCAGGGTATTGTCAGAGTTTCCACTGAGCAGAGTTGGCTTGGAGAATAGTTTGCATGTCAGAGCTGTTACAAAGTAGTATAGCAGCAGCAGTAGGATGGCATTGCACAGCTAGTGAGGGTGAAAGATGGCAATAGTCTATTAGATTGGATAGTCTGGGAAGTGTAATTTACCCATAGTGTAAGCTGCTTTTCTGGAATAGCATAACTTGATCTAACTTCTGGCTCTTACAGTCACATCATCCTTTGTGCCAGCTTCAGTGCTTTTCTGACCCCAAATGCAGCTGCTTCAGTCACTATACTGTGAAGAAATCTCTTTATATGCACGTTGACATGGAATTCTTCTCATGTATACACACCTACATGCTTTTTAAAAAAAATTGTTTTCTGCTACTGTAGTGTGTTGAAAGGGCTTGGCACAGAGTCAGGCAAACACCAGAGGGAGCAGTAATGCTTTGCCAGTGGAAAGTATCAATACAGCAGCTGCAGTTAGATCTGCTTCGTTTGCTGTGAACCACCTTCTCCAGTCTTAATAAGTTTTAAAAAAAAAAGTTGAAGGGGGAAAAAAACCTGCTGTCATTTTTCGATATGGATTTCTGCACACTGGGTGTTTTTGTCTAGGTTTGAACTCCAAAGATGATCAACACTGTGTTTTAATAGGTCTTCCATTGAACAGCTAATTAAGGAAATGTTTGCTTGTTGATTATTTAATCAAATATCTTGGCTATGTTTTTAATGAGGTGGGTTTTTTTGAGACTGTGGTTGTGGGGGTTTTGGGTTTTTTAGGAGTATAGTAGATAACAAGCTTTAACAACTACTGATGTCTTAAATACTTTTTCATTAGGGAGAATACATTTTTGGCTATCAAGTAATAAATGAACCACAGTAACACCACCTTGAAGGTAAAACAATGAGTGGTTTTGTTGGGTGGGTGGGTGGGTGGGTTTTTTTAAGGCTAGTTAGTAAGTTGAGGTACAGTTTAATTTTAACTGTCTGCTAATTTGTGTGACAGCTATAAATTCCTAGCCTGTACTAGGGGTTTTGGTTTGGTTTTAATGAAGGGATGGCTCTTAAAATAGTGAGACATTAGAAAACCCAATTAACGGTTTCCATGTCATTAAAGGAATGGCTAAGGTCTACATCCTTTATTTGAATCCAAATAAACTATTTTTAGAGCAGTTTAAAGATGAGATATAAGTAAATTGGCTTTGATTCAAGTCATATTTTAATTTCTGCCATCTGTCAGCTCTGTGTTGGTTGTATTGTAATAAAACAGTTAAAGTGGTAGGATTCTTGTAAGGCCCCGTGAAGTGAGGTCAATGGGAGTAAATGCATGGTTATAAACTATTTTTTAATAACATCCTTTCAGTGGATCTGTTATTGTGGCTGTGGCAATTAAAAATAAAACTAAAATAGTTAAAACCCAAAACAACTCACCACCTCCCAGTAATAACAAAAGCAAGCGTAAGCATGTGTCACGCTGTAGTTATTTGACAGTTATGAGCTCAATCTAGATTGGATCCTAACTGTGACTTTATAAGTTGGATGTCTTCCTGCTCCTCCCTCTCTTGCCAGTGCCATAGTCCAGGGTGAATTACTCTGTAGGTTGCTGATGCAACCCTTTGTTGTGTTTTGCAGGCACACTAAGGTGGAAAATATAAGCTCCTACGCTGCCCCCTGCCTGAATTTGTTGATACTGAAGAGGTCTGTGCCGAATGAGCACATGCTTTGCTTCCACATCTGTGTAGTTTAATTACTGTGTGGGCAGCCTGGCTGAGTGGATGGAGGTGATGACTCTGCTGCAGGAGTACAGACATCCCTGCAGGGCTGTGGCACCTCCTGTTTGGAAAAACCTCTGACTCAAGGAAGGAACTTTGTCAGAAACTACAGCTTTATCTATTATTTCCTGACTCTATAGGGTGAAACTGTAGCAGAAATTGTAGGTGAAGGAGCTGGAGAAGGCAAGCTGGCTGCACTCTCTGCAGTTTATATTTCTTGAGTGAGTTTTATGCTTGCTCAAATAATTTTAAAAGTTACACTTGCTAAATAGTCCACAAGGTCATGTAACAGATGTGTTGTGTAACAGGTATATTCTACATAAACCCAAACTGCGTTGCTTCCATACTGTTTGAATGAGTAGGGCCTTCTCTGAGCAGATTTTGGAGGCTATTGGTTCTGGCAGACATGTAGTGTAATAGACATCAGCTGGCTGAAGCTATTGCTGTTATGAAGCTATTATGTTACGTGTGTCCCACTTTCCAAGCAGTGATATCGGATGTGCACATGAATTTTTTTTTTTTGAGCCACCTAACTATTTTCAGGTAAAATTGTCTGCTTCCTTGAATACACTGGACTGAGAGCAACAGTGATTCATGAGCTGATTCAGGAGTGCATCAGATGCTTTCATTTAGGAACAGCTACATTTATCAAAAGGGAGGGGCAGGCAGCTGGGTGGTGACAGCTTCAGTTGTCTGATACTTATCTGCTGCTGCATGTCTGTCAGCACCTTACGTTGGTTTGCTCAGTCTAAGGCTAAAACTTAGGTCCGTATCTGATGAATGTACTTGCATCTGTTAAGGTACAGTGTGCTAACATGTAGCACAACTTGATGCTTGCTAAACATTGCAGTTTAAAACCCTAATTAAGAAAGGGCTGATCTAGTAGTAGTGTAGACAAGTCTGAAAGTGCCGGATTTCTAAAACAGGGAAGTTACAGGTATGGTACCAATAAATGCCCCTATTTTTCCACTAACTTCTAGGGGTACAGATCTGGTAATGAAAAAATTTGACACTGGAGAAATGTGGATGATAATGAAATTACATCTTTAGTTTAAATTTGTGATAGGGGCTGTGTTCTATGGCATGCTTGTAATTACAACTTTTTACTGAATATACGTTGTTGCTTATCTTTTTGTTCTTGAAAAGGCTAATTAGCTAGCCGTAATCCCTTGTTACTAGTTTAGCCACAAGCTATTAGTCACAGGCTTTTTTTTGACCCTAGCCCGGTGTGAGGTCAAACAAATTTGAAGTACTGTTGTAATTGATTTCAACTGTATGTTACAATAGCATGCTGTATTTTACTTCTTACTGCTTTGTTAGAAGTATATTCTTTTTGTACTCCCTTTTAACATGTTTTTTCCTCAGAAAATTAAGGCTGTTTCACCGATGTGTTTATACAAAGGCAGATTTCAGTTGCTCTTGTAATGTCTACCGTTTTTTAAAATGGGTATCAGTATTTCATAATACTATGTCATTTTGATGTATGCATGGCTAAAAATAAAACAGCTGAAGTTTTAGGCTTCTTTATGTACTGTTTCGGACTACTAGTGCTCTCATGCCATAGGCAGCAACAGTGCAGGGATGAGGTAATCGCTGTTATAACAGGGGTTTTTGTTGCATCATGAAATTACTGAAGTTGACTTTAATCACTTCATAATTCCAGTCAGCAGTTGTAAACCTGAAATGAAGCTATGTGCTTTCATCATGATTACAATTTAAACTTTTTAGTTATTTTACTTCAAAAAACATCTTGAGGATAATACAAGCTTGAAATCGTAGACAGGAGGCTGAAGAAAGGTTTCCAGAAATCCTTTGGCCCTCCCTCCTACCTTTTCTGGGGCAGGAGAAAGTATAGAGAGAATACCCTGGCAGATGTTCTGTTGCTCCCTAGTAATTATTTTAAACAACTCAGAAATTTCTTAGCTTGGTCACGTTTGCTGTGTAGTCCATAAATTAGTATGGTGCCATGTGGCAGAAGACTGTGCTGGGGGATTGCAGGACTGGGCAGAAATGCTGGGAAGGATGAGCAACTGCTTACAAGGATACTGTTGCTGAAAAGCTTTACCTGTAAAGCTATATACGTATTATATTACTAAATTTGATAGTCTAGAAGGGCATGAGATCATCATGTTAACTTCAGGTTTTGCATTCAGTCTGTTTTGTGGTTTTCCAAATTTGAAAATATTGGGAGGCTCGTTTAACGAGTCATTTTTATCATGTAGATTTATGTTCAATAAGCTACTCCAGTTGAGCAGTACCTAGCTCTTTTAGGATATATGTACATCACAGAGTGCTTTATATCACTATCTGCCTTTTACAGATGTCACTTAAAAGCAAAGTAACTTACGCAAAGCCAGCTGGCCCATGGCAAAGCTAGGTTTTAATTTGACTGCCTTTTTTTTTGTTTTGTTTTGTTTTTTTTTTGTTTTCCCTCTCATCGCAGTTTTTATAGTAGAATGGAACTAGTTCTTAATGTTCAGAGAGCAGTCGTTAGTAGGGCTGGGGAAGGAGGCCTGGAATGTGGTGCTAACCTCTACCTGACGATTTTATTATACCATTATCATAGTAACTTTAAAGTGGCTGGGAGGGAAATTAGCAGGTTTTTTTCCTTTCCCATCAGCTGTTACAATTTATGATCTTCCTTTGTTTCACATGAAAGTGAATTTCATTTCACTTTCTTCTTCATCTCCTCTTAACCTGTACTGTGCAAAAAGGTCTCTGTGCCTCTGACAGTCAGCTGCTGCCGTACTGTAGCCAAACCACACGCTAGGTTTGCACCCCTCTTGCTTCAGGCCTGCCTTGTCCTCTGCTCTTTGTCTGATGTGATTTATCCTTATCTTGGATGTGGTTTACTATAATCTTTTGTATTTTCTGACTTCAGGAAACTTTATTTTTGATTCCTTTTCTGTTTTCTGGCTATACTTTCCCCCTTGTTACAAGCATAGTGTGTTTAAGAGAGAGTATAGAGCTCTCCCAGTCTTCACTTTACCTCATAAATCAGTGTCCTCCTTCCACACTATCTCACTATTTTTTACAGTCTTAAATCCCTTTCTTCTAATTTTTTTTGTCTTTTCGAAGTTTTTTGTGTCTTCCTATAGCATGACTTACATGTGAATTTTTTTTAATATGTAAATTGATACTTGAAGTTCTAAAGGTGCTTTATTTTCATTTTAAAAACAATCTTTTCCCTATAATGGCCACAGCATGTTGTTTTTAAGTCATCCATGTGTTGTAAAATTCACTATCTAGAAATGTAGTTAGTTGCTTGGATATCTTGCATAAATTTGTTGTAATTCATCTGGTATGCTCCTGCTACAAGGGAACTTAAAACTTTTATAAGTATTTAGTAATTCAATAATACTTTCCATATCCTTTCCCAAAGGAACCTAGCCAGAATAAATGTTCAGATCATTTGGGGCATCAGTTAGAGCCTCTGGTCCATTAAAGAAAAACAAAAGAAACCCCAAAAACAAAAATACCACCAAAACCTACCAAACAAACTTGGTTGCATACTTGGCAGTGAAGACAGAGGGCAGATTGCACAAGTGATGCTAAAACTGGATATGGGCTCTAGCCCATATTCGTATTGGTCAAGGTTAATGCACAGCTTGTGTAAGACACATTTGAGACTAGTCAAGAAAAATTACTGTTAAACCAGCGGTCTCCTAAACTTTAACCGCAACTGTTTGCGATAGTAGTTTGCAATCACAAGATGGTCTTTACTCTGCGAGTGTAGACAGACTTCTTCGAGATCTGACATCAACAGTTGTATCTGTCCTGGCTGATCGATACCCCTCACCAGCTGGCAGGTACTCCTTCCTTTACAACCTGCTAACCTGAGGAACCTTTTGTAAATACCTTGTCGATGTTAGTACAACGTAAGCCAGTTTATTTCAACTGTTAAGACAGATAACTTCATAGAACAGTAAAGTTTTAAATTGTTAACTAGTTTTGAGCTGTTTGCTGTTGACTTCTGCTGGACTCAGAATTGTTGTAGCAGAGGTGGACGAGTAGTTTATTGGGAGCATTTCCTGCTCTTTTGCAGGAAAACCCAGCCAAATTAGTTTAAATTGAGTGGTTGAGCTAACCTTACTAATTTTGCCTGAAGCAGAAATGGATTTACTTAGCAGAGGTTAAGTAGGCTAATTTCCAGTAGAGGTTGGTGGCTTCTGCATTGTTCCAATTGTTTCTGTACTGAGTGCATGCCTGAACGTGGCATTTCTTTTTTTCAGTGGGGAGGATACAGTATACCAGCACAGTTGTTTTTGCAGCTAGGTAGTGCGATAATTGCCCTCCCCCCCCCACCCTTTTTTTTTAAGAGGGGCGATGTTTTTTTGTTAGAAAACATTGAAAGACATTTCTTATTTACTAAGAAAAATTATTAACTTTTATTCATGTTTTCAGTCAAACTGTATTTGGATGAGAATTGGAATTTGTGCTCTTTTTATTGAATAAAAAGTACCTTCAATATACTGGATACATTAAAAAGTTTTATCTAGACATAGTCTGACTTAAAAATTAATTTATCAAGTTAGGGACATATGAAGCGCAGCTGGCGATTTACAAATTGTTTCTTGTTGTCAGAGTCGCTATTTAAAAAGGCATTTAATGATCCAAAGAGATGCTAAGAAACATCTTCCACTAGCAGGAGTGGTTTTGGTGGGGTGAGTGATGGACTTGCATTGAAGTCAGTGGGAAGCAGATGCCTAAGTGTTTATGTGCTTGTGCAAACTTTATTTGTCGCCCATCTACTTGTCCTTATAAACCTTTGAAGATCTGAAAATCTGACTACATGTCTTAGGGCTGGTATATCTTCTGTTTGCCTACTTTTTTTCTTCATAATTGTAAAAGGAAAACCAGGTTTTCATTTTTCTTTTAAATGCTTACACTGTGCATGTTTTGAATAAAGAAAATATGCTTCAACAGGTAGGAAAGGTAAAACCTAAATTATTTAGACAGAAAGTAGAAAAAATATCTGTGCAAAAAGTAAAATGTTGGCATTCCAATTATATTTCATATGGATAATGTTGCTCTTAAAGCATTGTATGACACTGAGTTACAAACTCTAAATGAACTCAGAAAGTAGCTGGTTTTAAAGTTCTTAATAGAATTAAAAAATCAGCAATTCTACATTAGCTGAATGTCTAGATGCACTTCATTGATGCCTTCTACTATTATCTTTATCTTTTGATTAAGTAATGGTAACAACCTTTAATGAAGACAAATATAACTTGTAAGCTTTAGAATTACTTATTTTTAGAAAAAAATACTTTTAAAAATCTGGTTTAAATATAGGTGGATAAAATGTGGTTTGAGGTTGTTAAGTAGGATTGCTTAGGTTTGTATTTATTTTACTATTAAATTTTCAGGCTGACTTTAGAAAAGGGTGTTTTGTGCATTTCAAGACTCATACTATACAGTCTTGTGAATTTACTAGTGAAAATGTTTCATGTACTGAGGGAGACGCCTAAGTTTGCAAGCGCATTCATGATGAAAAATAAGTGCTTGCATTTAAAAAAACCCTGCTTGCTGTGTGCAGATGCCATGCAGATTAAACTTGGAAGCACGTTGCTGAGAAGTAATTGGAAATTCTCCTTCTTGTATTAATATTATTTTAGAAAAAACAAACACAAAACAATCTAGGAAATAGCAATTTCCCTCTATCCAAGCGGATTGGTTTATTTGTATCCTGTTTCTTAAACAGTACTCCTTATTTGTGCAGAATGGGAAGTGACTTTTTTCCCCAGTTAAATGGAAATGTGTTGGTATGGCTACTGTCATAGGAACCAAGCACAACATGACAAATAATACTACCAGAGTAGAATGTAAAATACGAAAATTGTAGGTAATGTGGTCCTTATGACATGGAGGCCATCCATGGTTTTAAAGTACTTTTCCTACTCTTAAATAACTGTATCAATTGACCTAGTTTAATGAAAGGGGTAGGCTAACACCAGTTTGCTGAAGAGATGGCCCACAGCTTTAATGAATTTTTTCAGTGCTAGTGTTGACCCTGTTTGCATGGTATGCAGAATTGTTTTTGAGAGCTGCATCACTTTGATTCTGTTTTAGTTACAGGGAGTACTTTTATTATGTCTTTAATAATGCTTCTAAAAATACCTTAAAGTGGTTTATTCAAGAACATTTTTCAGCTCCAAGCACTCCTCATATATATTTGCTTACCACTTCTACTCTCCCTCAAAAGATTATTGTGTGTTTGAAAGCAAAGAATACTAGTGTATTGAAATAATTGTATTATTTTATCATCAAACAGTATAAACAGAGAGTTGAGAACATGTTGTTAGGTAAGAGTGATTCTGATGGTGTTTAACTCCTAGTTTACTACTTTGGAACTTGCAGAAGATGTCAAAGTAAAGGAAATGTTGTTAATAAGCAGTTAATGTGTTCAGTCCTTACTTCCACTAGAAATTTTGTATTCAGAGATGTCGAGAACACTTGAAATTCTGTATTACGCCGTTTCTTGATTTAGAAGATACCTGAATGTACCTCAGCATGTGTTAAATGCTTTGTATTTTATATTTAAAGTACAAATCACATGTTTTTTCTTCCTTTACATAATCAGAAATAAAAGCAGAGAATTGTATTATGACAACAAAACACTACAAAAAGGGTCATTTTTTGGTGTGTATAAATATTATGTCAAATCTTGATATTAGTTATCTTAAGCAATTTTTATTTAAATGAAAAGCTAAAATACCTGTATTGATTTGACCACAATTCCTGTGCATTTTCACTTCAAAGCATTCTGTTCTTACATGCAAAGACAGTGTTGTTAACCCTTGGAACAGAGGGGAAACAAAATTAAATCAGTTTCTTCAGACTGATTTTTGTTAAAGGAATTAAAATTGTAATTCAACTTTTGTGTTCCTGAGTCTTCAAACAAGGAAAACTAGAACATTTTTTTCATTCCTAACTTTTCTGAATTTCAGGTGCTAGAAATGAGCAAGACCTGAGCTGGTTTCACTGTAGCTGTTCATATAATTCTGAAAATGACAAGAATAATGGCAATGCCACACTGCAGCTGCTTGAAATATCTACTGCTGTAGGCTCTTCTGCAGAAGCTCTTTTTAAAAAAGAGAAAAATAAATTTAAAATGGGATTGATTAAGGAGAATTGATTATTACTTAATAGAAGGGCATATGTGATGAGAGAACCCAAATGCTCAAGAGTTTCTTAAAGTGGAAAAAAGGAGGTAGGAAGAAAGGCAGTTTTTGCACCACCACCCCCCCCCCCCCCCCCCCCCCCCCCCCCCGATGTCTTTTCTTGCTGGACAGGTTTTAAGCTTCTCATTGTGCTAGTAGACAAAGACCTTAAAAAGTTGAATCTTTAAGAGATGTCTTACTAAGTTTTCTTGAAAAGAATCCCAAAGGACTTCCATTTTTATTCTCGTTAAGTTCTAGTAGTAGTGACATCATCACAGTAAGGTGTGATCACCTTAAGATACTTCTTGAAGTTAAGTTTTGCATGTGGTTTGTTCCATAATCTTTCCAGATGGTTGATTATTATTGCTGGATTAATGCTTTTTATACTACTAAAGGATAAACTTTTTTACCCAGCTGTTGCAAAGCATGATGTCGCATGTGAGCAGAAAATATTGAAAATTTATTTTTAATGTCTTGTTTGAAGTTTATTTCTGAGAAAGTTTGTTCTTTTGTAGAAATGAGCTCTGCCTCTTGGTAGAAGGTTTTGCTGGCCTGAAGAAGAATCTTCAAACATGTCCAGAGCTTAGGTGACACTGAGGTAGCCTAGTTTCAGAATACTGAGTACTTAAAGAAAGGGACAAGTACCATATGCTGGTTTTAGCTGGAAACTTCTGTAAAGTGTCCATTTTCTGTGGAAGTACACTATTGTGAACCTATAGCTAGGGTTTCTAAAAACCTAATTGTCTTGACCAGATACTGTGCACTGTAAGTCAAGTGGAAGAGTGGGGGAAGCATAAGTAACAAATCCAGTCATATCTGTTAGAATAATACAGAATCATAGAATAATTTAGGTTTAAAGATCATTTAGTCTGCCCCTCTGCCATCTGTTTGGGGCATTGTTGTGAAGGGCAAGGACATCTTTCATTAGATCAAGTTGCTCAAAGCTCCGTCCAACCTGATGGTGGCATTTAGTATTATTCAGAATTTATGTACAGTTCAGAAGAAGGCTCTGAGAATAAAAGGATAACATTTAGATTATTTATTAACCAGGGAAGTGTTTCATTTCTTATGTATTGCTTAATACAGGTGTAATGTGAATTTGTTGCTTTACAGAATGAACTTTTTCAGTCTTAAAGTACCTACTGTCTGCCTCTCATACTGTACACAGTATGCTAATTGCCGAGCACTTCTCTTCACACAAATTATATCTGTTCAAAATAATAGCAATACAATAAGCCTTACTGGGTTTACACAGGATTTGAAAAGGCTGGTCAGTCCACAGTGGAGGATCAGGTTTTATCTCCTCTAAACCCCAGACCACCAGCAGGCACTCAATATCCTCCAAATCTTTTCTAATACTTAGTATCTGAATACTATTAATACTGTTTTCTGTTTTTTAGCCTTCCTATAAAAGAATACAATTTCTCTTCCTGTATGCACCACACATTTTTAGTGTATGTCTACTCAGTTTTAAATAAACTTAGAGTTTGAGTGGTTTGACTACATATTTCAGAACAGCATTCTCATTGAGTAATTTGTTAGATAAAAGTAGGGTTGTTGGTTTCTCCCCCCAAATATTTAGAATTTCCTTCTACATTCAAAGCAATTTGCAATTATTATCATCAGTGTCTGAGATGGGCATTTCCCAACAGGAAATCTGGTCTTTGGGCTTTATCTGAATTCATAACGCCCGTTTATTCTGTCTTATCTTTGTATGTGTTGTAATGGCCTTACATTGCAGTCATACAAGGCAAAAAGAAAATGTGTATAAATTCTTCATGTTTATTATGTCGCTGGTAATTTAAAAACCTTCTCCAAGGGAGCGATGCTTCATCTATGGTTCAGCTTTCCCCATGCTGTATCAGAATTAGCGTTAAGCCAGAGGCCATCTGTGTAGCATTCAGTGTTTCTCTGGCTACATCTATATCAGTGTATTAAGTGTCCCTGAGGCTAATTAACACAAAATGGCTCCTGTCCATACTCTTAGCCCCAAAACAGGTGGCTATATCCAAATTTACTTCTGAGAATGGTACCCTGACCACAGGTAGCTTCTGAACGGTGCCTTTAAATTGCTTGAAAGAATGCTAATTGGCCTGGACAGAAATTGTTTCAGGCCCTTTTCTAACAATTTAGTGGTACGAGCAGTTCATTTCCATGCATGGGAATGCTCCACAGCACTGTTGATTTCACTAGTATAGATGTGTAGCCTTTACAACTTCAGACAGCTAAATCAATACATTACCTCTTTATCATCATCTCTAAAATTGTACTTAGCTGCATTCTCAGAATACATTGGCATACTTTAAGCCTATAATTTTATGTATTGTTAACATGATCAAAAGAGGTAAAATTAGTTGTTATTTTAGCTTCAGTCTGGGTATGTTTGTGTTTATTTAAAACATACAGATTTAAGTTGAAAGTTGTTATGAAGGCCAGATTGCATTCCTTCTTACAAACTAATTTGTGGTAAGATCTTGAGATAAAGAAGGGACTCTCTCCCAAGGCAGTTTTTTTTTCTTCTCCATGTAGAATTTAAAGAATTTATGTTCCTATTGTGCAGAATCCCAGCAGGATCCTCTTAATCAGTTGTTTGGGTTTTTTTTTTAAAAATTCCATTCTCACTTTTTTTCAGGAATGTTTGATTCATCTGGTAAAGTGTTCAAGAATTAATTAATTGTCATGGTTTTGTATGATTTGCCACGTAAATAGGGACATATAAATGAGTACATTTGTGTTGATTACGTGGTCAAAGTGTGGAATACAGATGAGCAGAGAAATAGTGAATAGATTTAATTACAGGAAAAGACTGATTCATAAGATGAAGACAGAAAAGCACAACTGTTACAATTGCTGATTCTGTGCAGAATCTAATGATGAATTTACAAATAGTTACACGAGGTGAAAAAATGGCATGGCAAGGTATTTTTATAAAAGACTTACAGATTCAGTAAATTTAAGAAGCAGCCTTTATAAGCATTAGAAATCAATAATTTTATTTTATTCTGTGTTTTATGCTTTTATTTAATAACTGCTGAACAATCAAGGCTGAAGGAGGTATTGTGGAAACGTTTACCATGGTGGCTGGAGCAGTTGCCAAAATCTAGAAAACCTATTTTTAGACTGCTGTTTTCATGAGATTTAAATCTACAAATACTATTCTCTTGTATAATATCCTTCTAATTACTAGGCTTCCTATGGGAACCTTATCAGCCCTTCTTGTCTAAGTATTGCCAGAATGTAGCAAAGAGTGTCCATTAATAATAGGCCAGAGAGAAAGGAACATTTTCCAATAATTAAGATAGTACTTTGCCTGTGTAGAGTCTGGAGTTTGATGCCTTATTCTAGAAATGGCTGATGTGTTTTGCATTAAGTGCATGAGCAAAGTTTCTGTTGGCACAGTTACAATGAAATATGCAAATATGAGGTATTATAAAATTTTTAGTGTTTTAAGTCTAAAGAGTGTTTTTGTCTTTTTATTTCGGTCTGAAAAGTGTGTAATATTCCTAAATTTCAGAAACATGCAAGATAAGTATTTACAGTTGAAACAAAGTACTCAGATCTTTGCAGTTGGGAAAGATTCCAGTTTAGCAAAGAGCTTTGAGTAAGTGTGTAATTGCGTGTGACGTAAGAGCATTCACGTGTTGTGATATTTTGTTAGGTTGTGACTTTATATGAGTATTTTATTTTGTGTTGCCAAGACGAGGTGAATGGCTATTACCTTCTGCAATATTGTAGATACCTGTGTTATTTTAAATGGTTTGAGGGAATCTCAAAGAACTGGAAATTCTCGGTAGGATAAATTCTTTTCAGGGTATTGTTGTTGTCGTTGTTGTGTAAATAACTTTAATGTAATGGCTAGCAGGCAGAAAATCAATGAATTTACTTCTCACATGCAAAAAACCTCCCAGTCTACTTTAGCTAAAAACATTAATGAAGTCCTTGAAAGTGCACAAGGGGAATGCTTCTTAGTTTTGTTGTGCAAATACCAGCTCCTTCTATGTATTCGGTAATGGAACTGTGAACTAAAGACAACAGGGAATTGCCTCCTTAATTGTAGGTAATACAGGGCCAGTTTGCATTCTGAAATTGGGGAAAAAGCTAAGACTGAATTGCAATAGAAATTTTCTGTTTGGTGAGAGTAGCTCTTCAGCGAATGCTCTGACAGAATATTGTATTGCTGTAATAAGCATTGTTTCTTTCTCTGCCTTCTTTTGTGTTACGTGGAAGAGAAAAAAAGGCAAAAACCTTTCTCTAATTTAAAATGTCATAATAGTTAAACATGAGATGTAGTGGAAAAATGAATCTGTAGGTGTTCGAATAGTTTTCTTCATATAGTTAAGTATTTGTATGTTGCTTTTATAGCTTTATAGTCGGTAGGTCTTCCAGCCAATTTAACAACTACTTGAGTGTTCACAGTTCTGAAAGTTAAGTAACTTTGTACAACAGTAGACATTAAATGTGTGCACATGTATTTGCATTAAAATGTCTTTATGTATGTAGTTGTTTATTTCGGGAAATACTTCTGGAAGGCTTGGTTGTGTTATCTGCAGTCATCAAAGCCCATAATGTGTTTAATGTACTTTTGCTTGCTTCTAATTTTGTGAGCAACTGTAAGATTTTTTTTGTTTGTTGTTGTTTTAATATTTGGCAAAATATGAGCCACTGTTTTTAATGGAAGTGCCCAGCTTTAAAACATGCTCCAAGTTATCACACTGTGTAGGAATGATAACTTTGTGTTATGAATTTTTTAAAAATATGTTTGTATTCTTTTATGTGTATATTTATACATATATTTTAAAATATTTCCACATTAAATACGCTTATTAGATAAATATATTTGTTGCTGTCAAAACACCACTAGGTCCTAGGATATGTTTGTGAAAGAATTCATGTAAACAAGTGACTTTTATTTATTTACTTTGACTCTTGACTTAGTGACCTAAATAGTGTTCACTGAAAGCAAGTTTTTACATTCTGTGCAAACTCTGCATTATAAGACATGGTGTGTGTGTCTAATGCTATGTAGGAAGCTGTATTTAGTTGAAAGTATTATTATTACTATATCACAATATATCTTACAGTGTAGAGACATTCATTTGTATCACTACCAGCTCTGCAGTGCATATAGGAATACTGAAAATTGTTGTAGAAACTTTCATAATGCAGTGGCATTTGAGATTTCAGTGGCTGTCTGAAACCAGGTGGCTGGTGTTGGTGGTAGTGTGTTACTGTGACTTGCTTTGGGCAAGGCACACAATGCTTAGTTGTAATTCCCTGCACATGCCTGCAGTGATTGCTAACATGTGGCACCATTTGTGTTAGTGCATCTTTGCCGTTCAGATAGTCTCTCGTGTTCAGGCATGTACAGTACAGGTGGTACTGTAGATTGTTTCTCAAAATAGAGAAACTTAGGGTTTTTTCTAGAACTTGCAAGTGTGTTACGAAGACAGCAAAAAACATGTTGAGGATTCTGATGTTTTGTTTGAAGAGCTAAACTCAAACAGCAGTGATGTTTGACAGACTTGATGAGCTGTCACCCTACATGGCAACACAATGACTATAATATTAATAAAGTTAATACATCTGGGAATTGCCTTTGTTGAAACGTTAATCCCCAGATATAGGCTGTGTGGAGACTTTCCCATGCAGTCCCTCTGCCAGATTTGGCCACAGGATTTAAGAGGAGTTAGAGAAAGTTAAAAGAATGTAGAAGTAGGACTAAAATGGCTTTCAGCTAGTATTTTCGCTAACAAATTTTCATAGTGAATGAAACTTTTGCCTTTTATTTTAGGACTTCTTTCTCCCTCCTCCTTCCTGCTGTAACAGCATAGAGTTTCTCTTAATGTAGAGATGGTCAAAATACCTGTTTTCTTCTCCTGTTCTCAATTATGCAGTGTATTTATCTGTGTTCCTGGTAGTGGAGTTTCTTCAGAGGCTTATGTTGTCCCCCAGCCACCCCAGTCTTTTGAAGTTGCGCTCCAGCATGCATACTTTATTTGGCTGGCATATGTCTTCTATTACTTTCCTTCTAAACTGGAGCTTTATTAGTATGAAAGCATAAAATAGTGTCTTAATTTCTTTCCTCTTAGTGTTCCCATAGATATTAAGAATGTATTTTTGGTAACTTTAGAATTGATTTCTATTTTTTCTCCTTAGAAGCATTGTTTCTTTTGCTTGTTCTAATATCTAACAAAGTAAAACTTCCAGAATTGCTGAAGCTCATTAATTTTACACTTCTTTTTCTAACAATAAATAATATATCTTGCCTTAACAAAAATTCAGGACTTCGTGAAGGCATGTATTTGGTTTTCTTCTGTTTGCAAAGGCTTCTTGGTAAGTTAAGAACTTTTAAACCAAATTTCAAGTAAACCACGAATTGGACCGTCTATCATGTAGTCTCACATAACCTATGTTACAAAATGTTGACACATTTAAATTCCATTGTATGCAATTGTAGTTTGTACGTGGAGCTGTATAAAGGTCTTGGCCCAAGTTTAGTCTGCACAGGGCCTTCTGAGTTTTGCTCACAGTTCTCCTAATGTGACAGAATGTTGTTGGGGTAGAGGCTGGAGTGGTGGAGTCCCTGGTATGGTGCATATGGTCTGACGGGGCTGCATGAGAACAGACTCCAGAACAGGCCAGCTCAGACTGGAGTACAGTGTTCTGCAGCCACACAGTGGAGCACCTGGCCAGATGTTTGAAAAGCACAACTGTTGGTGTTTCATACTCATTTGGCAAGCTGGCCCAATAAAGCTTTAAGAGTCTCGATTTGTCAGCCTGTCTTATTAGGTGGTCACAGTAAGCCAGAAAACCAAAGAAATGCTGCTGAGAATCACAATGCGGAGTGTTTCATGGGGTGCATTATGTGAGAGACTCAGTTTCTGAGGTAGATAATGCGAAAATGGAAAACGCACAAATATTGTTTTGAAGGATTCAGCTGCAAACATCAGTTGTGACAATAATTGGATGTAACTGTTGAATTGGAATTCATGGTGCCCTTGGGGCCAAGGAAAAAAGCCCTGAAAAGGTTGCTTGGCAAAACACTCAGATGCGAAATCCGGTTTGAGGCAGCTTGTTGGTGTATGCTAAAAATTTGGGCAGAGCCTTGAAGCAGGTTGTTGACTGGAATTTCCAGGAACTAGTTAGGATAATTCTTGGGACAGACTTTTTGTTAATGAGTAAATTACTTGGGGCAGCTGCAGCAGCAGCTTTGTTAAGTTCTAAGCAGGAGTTTAATTCCAGAGTGCGGCACCAGTCTCCATTGAGTGCACTAGCGGCAGGAGAGTTGAATATAAACGCTTTGGCCCTGCTGAGAGCAGGGACCAAACGCTCTGTGATTAAAATACTGCCTGCTATT
The DNA here is from genome assembly GCF_017639655.2 of Falco naumanni. Classification (NCBI taxonomy): domain Eukaryota; kingdom Metazoa; phylum Chordata; class Aves; order Falconiformes; family Falconidae; genus Falco; species Falco naumanni. Next base: position 51,909,158 of record NC_054058.1, read on the forward strand.
AGGCTTCATAAATGGATCAGATTTTCAAGGAACTGTAGCAGGCATAGATTCATGGTATATGACTGTAATGGATTGTTTGATAAAGACGACGTCTTTTTAAAAAGGTTGCAGCTTTTGATTGGCACCACAAGTTCACAGGTTGTCCCTTGTGAAGAAGCCAGATGTACAACTGGGTAAACCATGCATGAGTGCAAGTACCAGTGCACGTATTAAGGAGAAATATTATTGGAAGCTTAAGAGGTATTTGGGGTTTTGAGTTCAAAATCTTACAATAGTAGGTAGCTTTTAAATCCCCACACACACCCCACGCCCCAGCTACGTCCAAGCATGGACTGAAAATGGTTCTGAAAATTTTCCGGTTGGCATGGCATTGCCACCAGCAATTCCTTAGTGCTTCAGGTCAGGGCAAGAGTCACGTAAAATTAGGGGCAAAGAGAGACAGTGTGCAACAATTCTCACTTAGGGTGACACAGACTGGAATATGGACTAGTGTGAAATCCTTATTACAGTAAGGATTTTGTCTCATGATTATCTAGGCTGTTGTTGAGAATAGGATTGCAGATAGGGAGACGGGATGCAAGAGAATGAGAAGGGAGAGTGTGTCTGTCTGTCTTCTTAAGAGAAGGTGTTCAGGCTAATAGAATTGGTTCAAGTTCATGTTGTCAGCCCCCTGCTAATAATGCTGCCAAAAAGGCAGTTTCAAGAAAGGTCAGGTGGAGAGCTCTGGTAGGAATGGCACCTGCTTGTTCTTCTTTTGAATACAAAGGTAAGGAATTGATAGTTGGACTGTGATGGTTCGTGCCGGCACTGTTTTGCCAGGCACTCACTTAATATATATTTGTCAAATTTACTGTGTCTTGGCATAGGGAGCCAAAATACTCAAAGAAGCCAGATATTTTATACTGTTACATAAAATAAGTTGACAAATGCAAAGGAAGTATGTGATGGACTCTAAATTTTCACTGGGTTACCATAGTGATCTAAAAGTCAGATTATTTTTTTTTAATTCAGCTTCTCTACTTTTGTGAGATGCAGATTCAAAAGGTACCAGAAATGTTCCCCAGGCCTTAGCTTGAGAGCTTGCAGTAATGTAATGTAAGACCATTCAGGGTTACTGTTGGTAGTGAAGTCTATGTGCCACTGGCTGTACCTTAGTATAAACTTCCTTTTATTAGTATTTTTTCCCAAATATCTGAAAACAAGCCTGAAAGTAACTTCGCTGAATAAAATCCTCTGTTGTTACTTAAGTAGGTATTTTTGATGGACAAAAATATTACTTATCTTCATAAACTTATTTTCCCACAAACTTAAATGGAACAAAATGACTTAACTGAAGTTCTGTCAGAGGAACAGAACGTGTAATATGTGAATTTGATTTTCAAAAGGGTGTGATCTTTTGATTTCCAGCTTAAGGGATCCTTTAAAGGAACATGTTTTCAGAAAGCATTGAAATCACTGGCCCTTCAAAAAGTAGCCAGCCTTCACATGTCTACCTACGTATTTTCCCATTTCTCAGTACTTTGCATATCCTGTAGTTCTACCTATTCACCAGATGTGCGTGTGTGTGTGTGTTCTGTTGTTTTTGGGTGTTGGTGGTTTTTTTTGTGGGTTTTGTTTTGGAGGGGTGGGTTTTTTTGGGTGTGTGGGTCTTTTTGGGGTGTCTTTAGTTTTTGTTGGGGTTTTGTTTGTTTGTTTGAAGTTAAGCCTCTCAGAACAGAGTTGTGATCCAAACTGGAAGGCAGTTGTGGCTGTAAATTGCCACTGGGTTTCATTGCATTTCAGTTGAATATTTTGGATCATGTGTACACTGGGTTAACGCCAGTTCAAGATGCCATGCTAACAGTGTGGAGCACTTTTCAATGTATGTACATAAGGCAGTTTTCCTCATTATTAGTAATTTCATTCCAGGCCTTAGTTTAGTTAGTTGCTTTAGGGGTTTTTTTTGTATACATTAGCTGCATCTTTCTTTCTCGGGGCCTAATCATTCAGTTGGCATTGAAATTAAGAGAGGCAGTTGGAAGATTAAGGACCTGTATTGTTGATGTATAAAGCCTATGACTTCACTAAATTAAAGAAGCATTTTGAATTCATAAAAACCTTTTTCAGTGATCAAAGTATATGTTTCCAGTCTATAGCTACAGATTTGAGTTGTTTTGAAACATGAGATTAGCCTTTTGTGACTATCTGATTATAGTTTATGAGCTTTTGCACAACTGTTTTTCAGTAATAGAAAAGCTCCATTTATTATTCTTAAATTTCTTGTATCTTTACAGCAAGACCTGTCTATATGATAACCATTCTGCTGTTTGCACAGTAGCTGTATGCAGGACTGGTAAGATTAGAATTTAAGACTAGTAAAGCTCATTTACAAGCTAATTTACAAAGCTCCTTCTCTGCACTAAAATTCCAGGTCATGTGTTCTCTCTGCAGGAAACAAAAAGGAGGGTTTGAAGGAATGAGGTCTGTACAGCTGTATGTAAAGAGTTGGTACTGATGTAGCATAAAGGAATCATACTACAGCAATCTATTATGGTCTGTTTGTTATGGTTGAAATTCAGTACTGCAGTGCTGTTAAACTCAATGGATTGAGAAGTAGTGAAATACCCTACCTCTAAACTAGCAGTATCTTAAAAGGTGTAAGTGTATGTGTTAAAGGTGGGGAAGGTATTTCTATTTGTTATGTGGGGTTTGTTGTTTTTTGTTTGGTTTTGGGTGGGTTTTTTTTTTTGGGGGGGGGGGGGGTTGCTTGGGGTTTTTTTTAGCCTTTTTAACTGATGTTTTGGAGCCGTTGGGAGCTTTGTTTTGTTTTGTTTGTGGTTTTTTGCTTGGCGAACTTGGTTAGTTTGGGTGAGATAGGAAAGAGGGAGTGCTCGTTGAAGATTCGGTAAATTGAGTAACAACAAAAAGAGCTGAGAATTTAACAAAGTGAAGTTGGTACTTGCAGTGTAGTAGGGAAAAATCAGATCATCATTTAAGGTTGATTTGAATTGTGGTTTCCTATGATGTATTAAATAAGACCTTTGTGAGAACGTTGTGAGAGTTGTCAACACTGAAAAAAGCCCCAACCGTTTGTTTGCAAAGGTATTTTAATTTATACATAAAATTTTTCTCCCCCCCCCAATTTCTTAATCAAACTGAGTCAGAGGCAGTGTAATTTTTTGGCTTTGGAGATGGAAGAAGGAAAGCAGATTTTGAAATTACAGAGTTTCTGTGTTTGGCAGAACTGTTTTAACACATTTTAATAAAGTGGGTATTAACAGAGGAACACATCCAGGATGTTCGTATTGTTCCACTCTGCTGGGACATGGCTTTAATAAAAAGCATAAGGTTCAGTTTTTGTATTTTAAAGTATGGAACAACATGGATTATTTTTTGATATATAAGGTGCCTTTTTTTAAAAAAATGCTTTAATACCTATTCATTCTTGGTAGAATGGGTAAGTCCAGCGAAAGATGGCAGTAGATTTGCAAACTGTGCTTTGAGTACTGTGTGTGTTTCTGTATAGGGATTTTTACTTCATCTTACTAAATGTTCTTGTGAAATCTTGCATTCAGTAATGAAAGTGTTTTATGCTAAGCTTAAGCTTTGAGTCAGACCAACAAATATGAGGAAATTAGATGTAGCCACAGCACTTCTGAAGTCCTGTTAGACAGGCTGAGGCAGAATAGCTTCTGCCAGTGTAGAAATAGTACATGCATGTCATCTCCTTGCCATACTCAGCTGTGTATGCCTGCTGTTTACCCTGCATCTACTCTAGTGTTCATCTGACCCTTGTTCTGCTTGAAAAATCAGTGGCAAGCTGACATGGAATCCTCTTAGTTTGCTGAATGAGCTCTCTGAAGAGTCAGAAACTGAATGGTCAGAAGGAGGGAAAGTCAGTCTCTCTCTGAGCTACTCCTTTAGGTCTTGATCATGAACACACATTTATGTAGACACTGTTTAAATTGATTTGACTTATAATAGATTTGATCAATCTGATTCAGGACTTTGTGAAGGCCATATCTTTTCCTCAATTTCAACAGCTTTTGATGATCTTACAGGAGTACAAAGCAAGGCCTACGTTTGTGCATGTGTAGGAAAGATCAGCTGTAGATTTTTAGGGTTCTTTTTTTTTTTTCCCTTTTTTTTTTTTTGCTTGGTATCAAAGTTAGACTAGTTCTGTGAAATCATCTTTTCAATGTCGCTCACCTCAGTTACAGTACAAACTCATTCAAACCACGACCACAGTCATGATGACAGATTCAGTGATTGAACTGTTTGAAAGACAACAAACAAATGCTGGTAGCACACAGAAGACTAGATTTTTGTGGTGAGCAGCATTTAATTGAAAGTATTTTAACTGTTCCCATGGTTCATTTAGAACCACTCTAAGTGGGAGATATTGTGGCCCTACATGCAATTAGACTTGGAGATAGTTCAGGACCCTGCACAACTGTGTTCTTTCTCAAGATGTTAGAAGCCGCTGTTAAGTTTATCTTAAAATGCCAATCACTAATGCATACAGGTGGGAATTTAGCCTGTCAGAATACATAAGCCACTGGTATTTTTTCAGTTCATAGTCACTACAATATTTTCTGGGTTCAGAATGGTTAGAATAGGGAACAGATGCTGGTCATGACGTAGGTGTATGTAATTAAAACCCATGAGCCTTAAATAAATGTTTCTGTCACTGGAAGAATGAAATCCTTTCTACGTGATTTAAACCCATGGATTTCTAACTTTCACAACTGGAAATGAGTGTTCTATTCCAGTAAACCTTGGGGTTTGTAGCTGTGTTAGGTTATCTACACAGTTATTTTTAGAAACCAGTAGAGAGATGCTTTAGAATGGATTCATGGGACACATAAGATTGCATGGTGCCTTATTCAGCAGGCATTCATTTTTTGACTTTACATTTGACTGTTTGGCTATGCTGCTATAGCTTCATGCTTCCTAAAAATCTTTTTATCATTTGTATTCCACAGTGTGTGTATTTCTCTCTTAGCTACTTTTAGATTGCTTAATCCCATAGTATATTTAATATTAGTCTTAAATGCAGAGGTTGAGCATGGTTCTGAATTGAGCTCTGATGTGCTCACCAGTATATATAACCCACCCATGCACTTCTGTTGTTGTGGTTTGGGTTGTTTTTTTTTTTTTTTCTAGATTTACCCTGAAATGTTTAAGAAGTTCTTAAGTAAATGATAATACAGAAAATGGAAATTGTCACATCTTATCTTTTTGTGTGTGTGTGTGATTGCCATATTCAGTGATGTATGTTCATTTATGGAGTGCTTAACAAGTATGGTATTCCTTGTCTGATAAACTGCAAGAAGGAAATAAAATAATAAAACAGTTACGTAAATACTTAAGTCAGCATCTCTAAATGACCATTTTAATGCAATAAAAAGTTAATTCTTTAGAAGGGAAGTGCACTGTTTTGTGGAAATCAATATAGTGGAAGAGAAAAGCTAGGATTTAGATTTAAAAACCTGTGAGTAGGAGAGTGTTGAGGTATGAGTTTTAAAAAGTTACAAACAACCTAATTCTATAGGATTTCCCTTTTTTGCAGATTTTAAATTGGAATCTAATTTGCATAAATGAGGATTTTTCATTTAAAGATAAAACCTAACCATATTTAAATGTAATTTTTAGTCTGTTAAAATCCCTAAAAGCAAATGATAGTGCAGGGAAGATTTTTGCCGACTCCTTAACTTACTCAAGAGTCTGCATAGTCAGGAGGGTGCTATAGCAGAGGTTCACATAAAAGTAATATATATAGTACTTTGAATATCCTACACACTAGTCAGACATGAATCATAGTTACATGTGATGCAGTATGCCATGTTATGCCTTATTAACTCTGAATTTTTCCCTTTCTTCTGCAATGTACCATTTTCTTAAAAAAAATTGTATTTACTACATTTAAAAGGTGCAGTTATGTGACTGATCTCTCACTTCATGAAATAATTACTAATGTAATGCATGTGACATATTCCCCAGAGGTCAATGACAATACTGTTTTCTTAAAATCTTTCTCATTCACCATGAGTTAATGACTTCAGTGTTTACTAAAAAAATTATACCAAAAGCTTGGGGTTTTTTCTTATATATTAAATACTTGTAACATGTACAAAAAGGAAGGTAAATGTTTTAAATGGTTTCCTGATTATACAATATCTTTATTGCGACTTAATGGACTCAAAATTGTCAGTTTTCAGCACAGTGAAAGTTTGTAAATTTAGGCAGCTTTGCAGTTTGACATAATTTCATGAAGGGTTTTGCAACTACCTATCAGTGTGAAGTTAAGCTACTGTGGGCCTTTTAAGTTGACTTTATATATTGGAGTATAGAAAGTTCTGAAAATTACAGGTTTTAATGGTAAATTATCTGTTGAGTTAATTAGTTTACCAAGCTGGTTGACTGTTTACTTTTGGTATATGTAACTTTTGTGTTTGCAGTCCATTTTCAATACAGTATATCGGCATTTTTTTTTTTTAAGAGGTTTGAAGGGATTTCCAATAGTCATCATTAGCTGCAGCCATGGCTCGGAACTTCTGATCCTGATTTGTTGCGCTCAGTATCCCTGAATTCTCTTACTCTTGTGTAATTGTTAGAACTTGGTATACTGTTTCTCTTTACATCAGGCAAAAAGAAATAAGTATTTTCTGCACTTTACCTCAATATGTGTATTGTTAACCTGCACAGAATAATTTTTATGATGCTTCCACCTGCAGAGTTATCTTGGATAGCAAAAGCTGATTTGGGAAAAATGGGTTCACAAGAGGGCTCAACAGGTTGAAATTTAGCTCGGGGTTATTGTTGAGAGATGTGAAGAAATTTAGTACCCAAATTCGTAATTCCACATATCTGCATTTTCTGTATCGCCTATTGTCAGTCTGACTCATGTTTTATGTTTCATACCACTTTGACTATTGTTTCCAGTAAATCTCCATGTTTGTACAGTTTGTTTCCTTTGGCAGCTCAGCTGCTGGAGGATGAAGGATTCGGTTATACTATATGTATTCAAAACCTTTGGGTTTTTGTGTGTGTTGTTTTTTTTTTTATTATTCCAGTTATCTAGAAAAGTATGAAAAAGTCCATCATTTTGGGGAGGAGGATGATGAGGTACAACCAGGCAATCCAAAGCCACAGCTTCCTATTGGTGCAATTCCAACTTCCTATAACTACCAGCAACACAGTGTGTCAGGTAAATTTTTGAGGACAAAAGTGCTCTTTTTTCCCCATATATATATATTTCCGCGCCACCCCCCCCCCCCCCCCCCCCCCCCCCCCCCCCCGAGAGGCTACAGACATACTGTGTAGGTAAATGTACAATGTTATTAAAATTATCAAATCTATAGGTCACTCAAGTTATTAAATTGATACACTCACAAACTTACCCACTATGAACCAAAATAAAATAAATATGAAAATTCATAAGTTATTTCTTGTCTTTACAGATGTTTCCCTTTGTATTTAGCAGGGATAAATAGTTACTTTCTTGAAAAAAACATACCTTGAAAATTCTCGGTGTGTTGTCACATCAGTCGTTTCTCTGCAGAGCCAAATACCTGAATTGAGCATACGATTAATTAAGCTTTAAAATCTGAGGAATAAAGCGCATGTGTAAGGAGCCAGAATCAACACCACTGCAATTTAGAGACCAAAGTATCAATGTTTAACCAATAAATCAGAAGCGGGTGGACTCTGTGGAATGGATGTGTAATTCGTTGTGTTGAAATTGACTCCAAATTGTATTACAGTTCTATTCTGCTTTAATTAAAGTTTGTGTTTTCGAAGTTTTTCTTTGGGAGAACATACTGCAGTGTTGCATTCTGGAGGTGATGAAGGCATTAGTATCTAACTAGAAAGCTGCATAGCTAAGTAGAATGTGTTCAGCACTTTGGCCAAAGATTAACGGAAATAACTGAGTTGAATACTATAAAAACTTGTTAACGCTCACAATACCTTATTAATAAAACTTTAAAAAAGTACTTCTCATTCATAATAACATTGCTTAATATATCATCTGAATATTAATTAGTTTAGCTGTGAAAACTTTTTTTTTTCTTGTTTAGATTACCTTCGTCAAAGCTATGGGCTGTCTATGGACTTAAACTCACCAAATGACTATAATAAATTGGTGCTTTCACTGTTATCTGGACTCCCAAATGAAGTGGACTTTGCAATTAATGTGTGTACTCTTCTTTCAAATGAAAGCAAGCATGTTATGCAGCTTGAAAAGGACCCTAAAATCATCACTTTACTGCTTGCAAATGCTGGGGTGTTTGATGACAGTAAGTATATAACATTTTTGCAACAGAAAGAGTTTAATACCTGTTGTAGCATCTTTCACAACCCTCGATAATGAAAATGTTTATAATTTATTGCACTGTAATATATCTAGTTTTTGTTTTTACCTTGTCTGCAGTTACAGTTTTTATTAGACGTTACAAATACCTTTTAAACCAGGTAATTTTTATTAAAAGATTATTGTTTAACGGTTTAGTGAAATTTAAGAATTAGTTTTTCAGTGATAAGAGTTTGTTGAAGGTGCCGAATTTAAAGCATTGGATTTCCATCTGCTTGTAGCGTATTACTGCTTTCTTCTGAATTCATAGGACCATGATGACCTTTCATAATTCTTTTCTAGTAGCAGTCACAAACGTAAAAATTTAAAAACGGCAGTCTGAAAACAATGAGCCACTAAGGTCTTTATCCATATACTTCACTACACATTCAATTGTAGTGAAATTCACAATACAAAATTCAAGGGATAAAAATCTTAACCTGATTTTCAGAATTATTTAGTGTGTTAGCACATAAATTTTTATTTCAGTATGTGAAATAAGCTATTCTGACTTCTTCAGTGTGACCTCCATGCTAAGTTGTTCCTTGTTTGTCTTTCTGTCAAGGAGAGGGGGGAAAAAAAGTTAACTCAAACCATCCTAAAACCGTAACGTTCCTCTCGCATGGTGGTGAGGAGGAAATATTCACTGGTTTTATATACGGAATTTCAGAAACTGTCACCATAAGAAATTGTCCAAATGAGCTTTTTCAGCTAAGTGTACTGAATTCTGCTAGTACAGATGATCATACCTGTTTGCTTATAAATCTCCTTTGCATGTGTAAGCACAATCATAGTATGGTATGTCAGAGATTCTGTTTTAAAATTCTGGGGAAGGATGAGTGTTAGACATTGGTTTTTTTTTTTTAATGATTAGTATTTTTACATAATGATTTTTAGCTTCCCCCCCTTCCCCCCCAGTATTGTATTGGTGTTCTTCAGCTTCTCTCCTATGTTTTTGATTTGTAGCTGTGCCCTTCAGATATGGTTAGATCTTGGGCATTTAGTGTCTGCATCTAGCCCAGTCACAAGAACTTTCAAAGAAAAATATTTGAAAGGAAGTTAAAGTGAAACTTAGTCCTGCATGTCAGTGATTCCAGGATGCTTGTGCTCTAGATTTTTGAGTTTACCATCACTCCCCTGTTCTTTTGATGGAACTTCGATGGACTTAGAAATTCACTAATAATTTAATCAAGTTTTGTTTTGCTATTTGATGATTCTAATTTTTTTTTTGATCTGGCAGAGGTAGATTGTGTTTTCTCGAGTTCCTAACTTGGACTCTGAGCACAGGCTTGTTCCATAGCTGGTCTATATTAGTATTTCTTATATTGAAAAACATTAGAGGTAAAACCAAGAGGAATGATGAGCGTGTAATGGGCTTGCTGTTTTCATTCCCTGGAGAAAACTTCATTTTTATCTTAGCTGATTACATCTTCTGGATAAATCCAGGGAGTGTCCTAGCAGCATTAGGAGGCCTAATTGGAACAAAGTGGGGAAAGAAAGAAGGTTTGTGTTTACCTATTTTTGAAGCATGAAACTTCAATCTGAAATACTTAGATACTTTTATATTATAAATAGTGAAGGTAAATCTGTCATGTTTGGTGATTAAATGAAATCTGTAATTAGCAAATTCAGGTAGTATGAAAATACTGTCACAATAATTCCAGATGTAAATAAATGATGGCTGATTAACTTTATTTAATGTGGATTTTAGATTTGGCCTGTCTCTAAGGTTTTAGCATTGTTAGCATTTATAATGCAGTCTTTCTAGGTACAAGAAAAATATGTCTTCAGCTCCCCCCTCCCCACCCCCTTCCAAAGTTTGAGATTACAATTATATTGCAGGTAATAGGGGCAGCTCCAGGGGTTTGGGGTTGTTTAGTATCTTCAGTTTGGAGTGCTGCATAAGCCTGGGTTTGGATTCTGTGAGTTGAAGGCTGATGTGATCTTGGAATTGAGATTTAAAGCATTTTGCTGAAAACAATAAAATGTTATGAACCAAAATGTTTGTATAATTTAAAAGTACAATTGGCTTGTTACTGAACTACTGCAAGACAGTTTGGTTTTGGATTGACTTGATCTTTGAGTCAGATTGAGCCTTTGCTACTTTCAAGGAGTGATGATCAAAATGTTTGTGGTAGTGGTCCACCAAACAGCCAAGAACATGCAGTACACTTCCTTGTTAAATATTGGCATTCAGTTGAGTGCTGTCAATCTCCCTGCTACTGTCAGTGTTTAGAAAACATTAGTGGGGATTTGTTTAATTACTAAAGTAGTGCTTACAGCTTACACTGCACATGGAAAACAGTTGTTGATGTGAGGTTGAAAACTGAGCAGTCATCTTGGCTCCTGAAAAAGAGCTATGGAAATTTCCCATGTGTTTTTTTAAAATGTTCACAAACTAGTCCATTTGTTATGGACTACTTACTTTCAATTTAAACTGTAAAATTGCAGTATCAGTTAATTAAATGACTATAAACATTTCGGTTGGTTTATACAAGGTTTTTTGAATGAAAACACTGAAGAATCTGTGATGTTGTTGAATGTTTATTTAGTTTATGGATTAATAAAAAGCAGCAATCAAACGTTCTTATTTTACTAAATTCTGCTTTTTATGCTTAAAGCTTTAGGATCATTTTCTGCTGTATTTGGAGAAGAATGGAAGGAGAAAACTGATAGAGATTTTGTTAAGGTAATTTAAAAATTGTTAAAATAATTTTGAACTGCATATGATGGGTATAAATTCCTTTAAAAAGATAGACAATTATTAAGATATACTAGCATGTGTCTTTAGAATGACTCTCAACTCTATTCCTTTGATTTAAATATAATAGGATACTAAATCACAGTTGTCATAAAATGTTTGGATAAGCAGTAAGAAATTTATTAATAAAAAATAGGTGTAGGGAAATGAATAAAGAGGTTCCATGTTTCTTTTTATAAGAAAGCAAATATGTATGAGGAGAAGAAAAACTGGCTAAGATACTTGGCAAGAGTAAACAATGCTGTTTTTTAAAAACTGCTGTGATCAGTAAAGAAACATTTTGGATTATGAAAATTAAGTCCATAACATAATAAACATGGGACAAATTTAAGTAAGTTAGCAGTGTTGCAAGTTCGTTTCAGTTAAAATATTTTTGCACAGGGCTTTTTTATCTTTCCACTAGAGGGCACGATCTACTGTATAAGTAATGAAAAGTAGTAAAAATATAACTAAAACTGCGTGTAAGTGCTTCCTCTTTATTCTAGGTGAGCATTTTGAGGTGAATGAGAGCATGAAATATATTATAGCTGAAATAGATTTGACTTTTCAGCATATTTGCTGTGGTACACAATTTCCTTAAATTGAATTTCAGGTAATGGTTTGTGTGGCTAAAATAGGAGAACGCTAGATTAAAACATTTTTGATAATTTGCGCTTTTTATTAAGTAAAAATATTAAGAGATAAGGTGCTGAGTTCCTTATGAACTTACAGCTGGGTTTCTGCTCAATTTCTTAATTGTCTCATATACTGAAATGTCTTTCCAGCAGTATAGAGAAATATTTGTTAGGAGCTTTTTCCATTTGTCTTTTGCTTTATTTTTATGTAACTCAATTTTGAGACAAGTTGGACCATAGTAGTGTTAGTTAAATGGTAAGTATTCCTGAAATATCAGTGACTAGATTCCCTAACCAAAATTTCCTAGGTAAAATTAAGAATACAAAAGGTAAGCTCTCATATTGGTTAGTATATGAACTTGAAAATGTGATTCAAATGTGCTGAAGCTAAGTGTAAAAAATAATGCTTCATAATCTGTTTCCTTTTTGCATTGAAAAATATGTCCAGAAGTACTGTAGGTTGTGTTTTGATTTGGTTTTTTTAAAAAGCATTTAGCACTTCTGTGTTCACTTCACCCTAAACTGTCAGACTGTTGCTGATCTAGATCAGCAACAAGCACCATGTCTAGATCTATAAACATTTTAAATTACACAGAATTCTAATTCATTATATGTTCAATAATTATATAAACTTAAGTAATTGTGATAGATAAGGACAGATGGTTCTGATAAATGTTTTTAACAAAGTGTTAAGTAGAACCACTGTAACTGCAATAAAGTTTACTAATAGGAAACTTGGATACTCTCCAAGATCCGTTTTTGAACATTACAACATGTATAGTACCACTCTAGTGAAATACTGCTGAAAGCATGTCAGAAACGAACACCAGATCTAAAAACATTTCTAATGCCAAGAATCCAGATTTTTCAGAACATCTTACTTCAAGCATTTGCTTGACTCTAGTACTGGAAGTAATTTATTTTCTATTGCAGCTGTGGATGTGTTAAAACAGAAATGAAGTTTCCATAATGGTTCCCTTTATGACGTAGGAGAGAGATATTTGGTTGGCAGGGTTGAGATTTTGTATCCCCCCCCTTTTTTTTTTTCTTTTAGATTTGCTTTTACAGCTTTAACATTAATAGGATGGCTATTGAATGCATGTCCCTGACTTGACTGTTCACGTTATCTTTTACAAAAATCTTCTTTGTTTGGTTTATTAAATTTTGTTGCCGGTTGTTTATGTCTTGATTTTGTAAGGTTATCATTCCAGTTTGTTTCTCTGCTATAATGGCAGCAGGTTAGAAATTGGTCTAGAGATGAAAATGGAACAAAGTTCTTAAGTGGGAGACTAAAAATGTGGAATTATGAATTGTAGTGATGGCATGGACACACAAATATTAGAGATTCATAGAGAATAGGGTGGGGAAAGCAATTTCTTAAACCCGTGAATTCTAAACTAATAGGAATTGAATTGATAGAAATTTTGTTGAGTTTATAAATGTTACCCTCAAACCATGGAGGATTTTTCATGTGTTGGAGATAAGGGATTGAGGGGATGAGGGAAGCTGAGAAATACTAGAAATCTTGAAGCTGTTCTGAAAACGATTCTCAGGGTTAAATTCAGGATTCATAGAGAAGTCATAAACTTGGATTCTTGGCAATTGAATGTCAGTTTCATGCAAAAAAAAATAATACTCAACTCCTAGTCTTTATTAGCTGAAAATAGCTTTTTAAATGCAGTGAAACAAATACAAATTATCTGTGAGAGTTGTTAAGAATTTTTGACATTTCATCTATATAGCTACTCTTACTAACTTTTTTCCGAGCTCCTCCTCATGCTTATTGAAATATATGAACATAAACATGCAACTTTGGATTTTATAGAGCAGTTTGGTTTCTGTATTTCAGTGTCTTTATACAGACATTGGGGGTCACTGTAGAATTATGTGGTTATTTAAAATTTCCACAAAACACTTTAGTATGTTTGCTTAAAATAAGTTTGATTTATTTTTTGGTCTCTTAATAATATTAGTATTTTTAAATTGGTTTTCAATAAAAATGGCCATATGTTTTTCTTCATTATTTTTTGTCTTCATTCTACTTATATTTGTACACTAGGAGTGAAACAGCATCACTGTTAGTATTTCTCCCACACTAAAGTATCTGTGCAATAACTGTAGAATGTTTGGTATTCGGTCAGCTCTTGAGTTCTGTATTAACTTATCAGCAAGAATCTGTCAATTGTTTCAGCACCAATACTTTGATTTTATATTCTGCTTTTTTCTAATTTTGACGTAAAATCATTCTACTTTACATGTGCAGTATCATGATTTTTTCAGAACAGTCTACTAGTTTGGTAACGTCATATTCACAAGCAAAGGAGCTTGCCTATTGAGTTGTGTCCTCCAACATCACTGTTGCAGTTGAAGGTGAAGATAAAAACAACATGTTTCTTTATACTAAACTTTGAGGGAACCAATTACTACCCTCCCCCCTCCTTACTGCATTATAAAAAAACCTGGAAAATTTGTAATTTCCATTGTCTGCAGCACTGTATTTTCTCACTTTCTACAGAACTTCCCTCTAAACTGAATCAAATGTCTTTGCTAGTCAGTGTATCTATCTGTTCATTAATTGTCAGAATCTGAGTATAACTTTTGTTGAACCTGCTGTTACCTCTTACAGCTATGTTAATTTGTTGCTTTCTCCCGTCTTGATTTTTTTTTTTCCTTGGTGCTGTCAATAAGCCTAAATGTCTTGTTAGTTGGAATGATTGCAAGTCCTTACTTAAGGACTGGAACAACTGTCATTTAGCCAGCCATCTTGCATCTCCTCGTTTTGTTTTATTGTCCCCATCCCCAAGCTCTGATGACATCCTGCTCAGGTGTTTTCTCGTCTGTGCTGGAAGTTTTCCCATTTTTAACTGTTTCATTTTGTTTTGGATTTCCTCATGTTAGCAAGGTTCACTTGTGAGTATAGTTTGTCTTTAGAGAGTGACTTGTTTATATAGAATGCTTATAATCAGACAGATTTAGCTGTTTTTCCAGGTATTTCTTTCATGTCTCCATCAGACAGCGGGCAGCTGCTGTAGTGTATGAATAATTGTATTGTATTTCTTCATGCACTACTCGTTTCTGTTTACTTCAAATTAAGTATTTAGATTTCATCTTCTTGGACTTATTGAGGTCTCCTCTAGCTGTAGAGTTCAGAAATCCATGCTTACGCAGTTTTTGTGCTTTCTTTAGTGCTTTGCATAGTGCTTTACTTCTGGTTTCCTTTTTTTTTTAAAAAAAAAAAAAAAGTTCGTTCTTTGTTGTCCAACTCTTCTTTTTTGTATAAGTTTAATAATTTTCATTACTGAGCATTTACTGTTTTAATCTTTCTCAGTGTGTTGGAGAGTGATCCTTAAGGATTTAAAAGTCTGACATGTTTCAAACATCACCTTTCTTGTGTCTCTCAGTGGTCTGTCAAGATGACTTGACTCCAGTTGCTGTCATATTTTTCTGCGACTATAAGTAGTCATGATCATTGCTACATTATATGATTCGTGGACTCAAATGTCCATTGTTTTTATGGACAGTAATTTGGTTTATGTGATTTCCAGTGAATTCTGTTTAATACTGTGCATCTTTTTCCAAAGGAACTTGGCTGCTGACAGTAATCAGGTTGTGCATGTGAATCAAGTTCTTGACCTTTGTCCATGATCTCTTAGCATCTGGATGTCACATAGTCAAGGGTTGTTTGTTTGCTTCCAAGTTTTGGCTTCATGTTCCTATTACCAGTGTGTTTTCGTGATCCAAAACATACATATACATACATACATACATACATATATATATATATGAATGACTGTTGATAAAGAGCTTCACTTTTTCATCCTTTCTTGTTCATTTACCTTCATAGGTAGTATCAGATTGCAGCTATCCATAGTTTATAGTAGGGAATAAATAACTGCTTGTTGATGCGAAATAGATTTTTTTTTTCCTTGTCGCTGTGATATAAGTACCATTTTTCAAAGGAATTCCCAGAAAGCTTAACTCATCTTTTCCCACTTCTTTCTTCTCAAACAAAAATTTTGCCACGTTTTGCCTTGTTCCCTTGTAACAGAAAGGCTGTGAACATTGTATGTAGGTTACTTAACTATTTTTCCACCTCAACATTCTCTGCCTACCCCCATCCTTTTCAGGGATCTTTCCTGCTTAGGCAGGAAACAAATGTTGAGTGGGCTGAGAGCAATCAAACCAGTCTGCTTAAATGCAAAAAAGGAGATGATTTAGGCCAACTCTTCCCTTGTAAAGAGAAGGAATAGAGGCTGCAGAACCATTCTGAACTTAAGGCATGTGAGAACACCTTTATTAAGAAGTACAAGGTGGAGCTCATCGTAGGTGATCCTAGTGCTTTGGAAGAAGAGCTGCGTGAATTTTTTGATCATTTCCTGGTAGGACAGGTGATTCCAGTGTGAAGATTCTTCTGAGACATGGAAACATTGTATTTCACCAGAATCACAGAGGATAACTTTTCAGAACAAGGTGCACTTCTGGTTTTTTTTATTGGTGGTTTTACCCTACCATGTTGTAAAGGGTTTTGTAATTAATAAGCTTCATCATTCCAGTTGAGGAATGGAAAGTACAATTTACCACCTTCAAAGTCTCATTAAGGACTCTCTTTCTTCTGGTGGTGTTTTTTGGGCTTTTTTTTCCTTCTTTCTGAAGAGGTCCTAAGTGTCCTGAGTCTGCTTGAGGTTTCTTGAAGTCCTCTATCTGAGTCAAAGATGCAGAATTCATATTCACTGTTGGGTCTGACGTAGCACCTCTCAAAGAACCCGCATTTTTTAAATGTTTGGACAACTTGATTTTATGCCTGATAATTTGATTGAGACTTTGTCATAGCCCAGGCTGGCTGTAGTTTTAAAATTCCTTAATGTGACTGTACGTGCAGTACACAAGGGTGTTGCTTCAAGCTGTTTGTCATTCCCTGAACAGAATAGTTAACTTTTCTGAGGGAAATAGTTGTCTCTTCTATGTATGGTGCATTCTAGAAGATAGCTTGCTGGAATCAAACGGAAAATTGTTCTACCAATTCTAAATAATTGGAGACAGATGGCCTCTTCCCTTTGCTAGGAATTCAACTCAGCTATCTATGGTAAAGCTTTCAGGTGTTTTGGAGTTCGGTATAGTGATATACGCATATCAGGCTTCCACCTGAACATTTATTGTTGCAACATGCTTGTCAACAGCTAAAGTCCTTGAGATCCTGACCCCTCTATAGTTAGCAACCTATCTCTAAAATAGATACATTAAATGCCATATATAATAGTTTGCTTTAGCTGCTTGGATTTCTGAGCACGTTACTTACTGATAAGCTGTTTTAAGTTAGTGACGTCTTGAATGGAGGATATAGGATAATATTCCTGAGGGTTTTGGTGATACTATCTTTGGGATAATATTTCTGAGTTATTTGGTCATATCACTGGAGCTTTTGCAGAGTGTTTGAAATCTTAAAATCTGCAGAGTGCTCACAGGAAGCCTGGTTTTCTACTGCAGTAGGCATTTCACAGTTGCTGAAGCACCCATGACACATGCTGGCTTTGGGAATGCAGCCCTGCAGTTTTGAGCAAGGAAAAGACTTGGGGACACTTCCACAGGTAAAGCAGTGTTCTTGGTGAGGACTATCACCCACAGTGCTTCTGTATGTAGAAATAAACACTCAGGAGAGAGGGAGAGAAAAACAGTTTTTATTTTTGAATTTATATTGTCTGCATATTCATGTCTGTCCCGCAGATTTTCTTTCCTAGAGATTTAAGAGCCTTTCCAGATCGGTAGGGCTCAGAGGAACTGAGGGTGTGGGGGATGAACATTATTTTGGTGTGTTTCATGTAGGTAACAGGGCTTGTGCATATGGTCTAAGTAATCCTGTGGTAAAAATTCTCTAGCTGGAGAGGTTTAGCATCTTATGCTCACAGCATGACTGTATAATGAAACAATTTGAAGAATAACAGTTATATGTAAGTCAACTTTATTTGGCACCTTGGTGTGTATCTCAGCTTACAGGAAGGAGCCATGTTCTGTTCTTTTCTGAAAAAGATAATCTCATCTGAGTTGACAGATAGCATTCAACAGACTGCCTCTTTAGGAAGGGAAGACCTTCTCAGTTGTTCAAGTTTGTATCTGTTCATTCGTCAAGTTTTAGGTGACAAGTACAGTTTTCCAACAATGTATTCCTGTCTTCGTCTTTAGCCATAGTACTTTGAGGCTTTATCTTCAGCAGTGTCTGTAGTGTCTTCATCTGCAGAATTCTAAAATCTTCATTTTCCATCCCTTTGAGAATATGTCCAGGGTGATTTGGCTTCCAGATAGAAAAATTTACTCCTTTGTGACTTTATGTTGTCAGAGTTTTTAAATGTTTGATTTTGGACTATACACATAATACTTAAGTTGCAAAAGGTGGATTATTGGAGTATTCAGCTAGCAAAATGTGATGATGCTGTTTTAACATTTGACTTGTGACAGTAGTTTTAACATTGTATTGTGGTTGACTTTGGCCTCTTCCAAAAAGATACAGGTTGAAGTTGAAGACTTTTAAGTATCTGTTCAATATTCACTTAAAAAAAAATCTTTAACTGATTAAACAACTAATCTTTAAAAGCTTCTGAGGTTTTTCTTTTAAGTAGCAGTGAAATGTGAAGGCTTACTGTGTTCATTGCTTTTCCAAAAGGAAACATCCTAAAGGAAGGACTGGTATATTTCCAGAGTATACTATTTTGTGCTTTTATAAACAGTGACTGAAGCCTTTTCCTTAAATAGCCTTACTTTTAGAGAAGGAGGCTATCTCAAAATTAAGTACATTCCGCAGATTTTACCTGCGTGCCTTCATCTTCTGTGGTGTTTGCTAATAGCCTCAGTATTAATTAGAAAACCGGTAAGGTTAGACTTATATTGGGCTGTTCTTCTCTTTGCTAAAATGAGGTAGTAATCTCTTCTGTGCAAGTAATCCTCTTTTCTAAACAGCACTTGAATGTCATTTAGCATCTTTGCAGTGGAAAATAACTTTTTTTCATTCCAATTTACAAAATCTGTAGTATTGTATTTTTCAAGAAAATAGCACTGTCAAGCTTGGTATGAACGCTGTAATTTAGTAATTACATTTGCATAGCAAGATTTCTCCTGCTGTTCAGCTGGTTGTGCTTCCCATCCTTCCCTTTTTATCTAAATTTATTTGTGGTTTTATTCTGTGAGCATAGCCAAAAGAGGAGCTGTATTTCATTAGTGAGCCACAGGAGTGTTTATATTTTCATTATAAAACTACACATTAGAATGTATATATCATGCATTTTTGTATTAATATACATCACAGTGTGTGTCTTTATTAGCTTGTAAACCTTAATCTCTTGCTAGTCCTGTTGAAATTCAAGAACTAACTGGCATAATAACCATTTACAGATCAGACCATGTATTTGTAAAGTAATTTGAATTCCAGACTGCTGAAGCATTCTGTTTTGCTTATATTTAGAAAGGTTTTTGGTGATGGTGGTTGCTGCTTCTCTCTTTCCCTTGATCTATGATGATGTGGAAAATGTAACAGAAGCTTTAAAAAGTCTCCCAAGATAGAAATCTGACTGTTGTACTTCTGGCCAGGAGTCTTAAGATCTACTGAAACTGAGAGGAGTCACCATCTTCTGCTTTAGGAGTTTACTGTTTGTAGGAGGTGAAGGAGGATGAGCTGCACTTTTTCCCCACTTACAACTGCAGTATTTCTAATTAATTGTGGAAAACTGTCCATATAGCTTCAGTATGTGCTTCAGCAAAGTACTTTGTGGTAGCGATGGTTGATCATGAATGTGTACTTACGGGCTTGAAGGAAGGAGTATCTTAAAGTACTGAACATCTTGCGTATCATCAAATGAGTGAAAAATGTGGTTACTCTTAGATGTATCAAGGTACTAGGAAATTTTTAAAGAATAATGTTTTTCATTTCAATATCTAAAGAAATATAAGGCCCTGGAAATTCAGTGTATTTTTAATTATTTTTTCAGTTTTGGAAGGATATTGTTGAGGATATTGAAGTTCGTGATCTAATTTCTGACAGAAGCAAATCTCAAGGTGAGACATCTTGACTAATCTTAATACTTGCATGTTGGTAAATATGGCAAAAGATGGACTAAAATGTATTTGTTTACTTTGTAGATATTCCATCAGAAGAGTGGATTTGGGAATCCTTGTTTCATCCACCTCGCAAATTGGGCATTAATGATATTGAAGGGCAGCGGGTACTTCAGATCGCAGTGATTTTACGTAATCTTTCTTTTGAAGAGGGAAATGTTAAACTTTTGGCAGCTAATCGTACTTGTCTTCGGTTCCTGCTACTCTCTGCTCATAGTCACTTTATTTCTCTACGGCAGTTGGGGCTTGACACGCTGGGAAATATTGCAGCAGAGGTAATGTGCTTCTAAACACAATAATTAAAATATAATTTGATAAAAGCATTACTTCAGTGTTAATTAAATTAATTACTTTTTTCCTTGATCATTGGATGAAGCAGGAAATGAATTATTCTATGAATTTGTAAATAGCAATTTGAAAACAAGTATTTAGAGCCAAAACAAAAATACAGAGTGTATGTTTCGGTCTGAAATGGAATCACATGAAGAAGACTGATTGTATAGGGAGATGCGAAATATTTGTCATGTATAATTTTCAGTTTAGTTTCCTAGAGAGAAGAAAGGAATTTAGCTAAATTCTGTGGACTATACGCTAGCTTCTTCACTTCATAATTATAACCTTTAGTCATAACTTCAAAATAATACATTTTGAGAAAGGGGGTGGTAGAGGGTTTTATGCAGCTTGTAGTGGGCACCAGTAAGCTAGTCATGTGCCACTGGGTATACTGCCTGAATCATGTGAGGCATCATTTTCAAAAAGGCTTGAATGTAATAAAATACATTATTTCAATGTGTCATATAATTGTGCAGATAAATTATATGAATTTTATAGGTAGATATGTTCAGATATTGTTTAAATTTTAAAATACAGCAGATAAATTTAAGTAAAATGGGTAGTATCAGAGAGTGAGGCTTGCAGTGTTGGTTCACTGCTGAACTTTCTAAAAAAGATGGCATTTTCATTTACCATGTATCCAGCTTCTCTTGAATAAGAGAGCATGTTACATATTACAATGTCTGAGAGCTCTGACTGAGCAGCAGGAGTGGATAGAAACAGAATGAATGTTTGTGATTGTGTTTTGGAAGGAATGTTTGTCATTATTCAAGTTCGGTTTGTTGGATATTAAAATATATTTGTGTATACTGTGAACTGCCTGGGAGTAAAGTTATTTTCCTTATTCTGAGCACTGGAAAGTGTAAGTTAGACTGCTACTTCAGAGCAGGGGAGGAGGAGGGAACTCAAAATGTGAGCTATAATACAAAGATCACAGGGTTGTGATTTTTGTGAACACAAATGTCATTTATATGTGCTGCATTTAAACACTTTTTAACCTTATATTTTTATATGTAAATTTAAGGTTTTGAGCCATTAGCACTATATGGATAGTGTTAGTAATTTTTTTTTCCCCCCTTTCTCGTCAGCTTCTTTTGGATCCTGTTGATTTCAAAACTACTCATCTAATGTTTCACACTGTTACAAAATGCCTCATGTCAAGGGATAGATTTTTAAAAATGAGAGGTAAGATCTCTAGCTATTCTTGTTGTTGTATTAGAATTGCAATTATTGCTGTTTAAAACTATTTTGTATTTGTTCTTTAGGCATGGAAATCTTGGCAAATCTTTGTAAGGCTGAAGATAATGGTGTCTTAATTTGTGAATATGTGGATCAAGAATCCTATAAAGAGATCATATGTCATCTCACACTACCGGATGTGCTGCTTGTAATCTCAGCACTTGAGGTGCTATACATGCTCACAGAAATGGGAGAAGTGGCTTGCTCAAAGATTGCTAAAGTAGAGAAGAGCATAGGTAAGTGAGAAACATATTGCTCTTACTTATGTAGGGAAAAAAAAGGCTTAAGAGTATACCATGTTCAGTGGTTAAAAACATGGCTTGCTTGTGTGTGTGTGCAGCTTCGGGTTGGATATTGGAATAGGAAGTTTTTACTAAGATTTATTCATGTCCTCAAGAAATTGATGATGCTCATAACTAGGAAAGCTATAACTTCTGAAGTCTCTCTCTTTTTTTTTTTTTTAATGCCATGATGATCTCAAAGGTCTTTTCCAACCTAAATGATTCTGTGGTTCTAAAAAGTGTGTTTAAAAAGAAAAATCTACAGAAGTATGCAGAGGCTTGTTTTTTTTCAGCACATGGCAATTTTAAAGCAAATCAATATGTCCCAGCAGCATTCATTTGTCTTGTCCTAACATCATTGTTGGTTTTCCATTTAATACTTCAGATACATTAGTATGTCTGGTTTCTATGGACATCCAGATGTTTGGACCTGATGCACTTACTGCTGTAAAACTCATAGAACATCAGTGTGTTAGCCAGCAAGGAGTACTTGATGTCAGACCACCAGTAATGGATCATGGTTCTTCACAGGCCCATGCAACAGGTGTCCCAGGTTAGTATCACTGCAAGAGAACATATTCTTCTACAAAATTTCCTATATGGCATATGTGATTTTCATCTACTGTAAGTATCTGATTAATTCATGTAAATATAGCAGTATGCATAACAGACAGCATCTTTTTCTTTGTTCACAAGGCAAATCCAAAGCTATGTTAGTCAAAACTGTTGTGAAACAAGCTTTAAAAGAATTAATATTTTCCAGTAGCTAATCTGAAAATTTACTGCAAGTTATTTTCACTCCTTATTTTAACTTGTTCAGTGGAAAGAGAGTATCTATTCTAGATTGTTCCCACAATTTACAGAGATTTAGAGGTCTATCTTATATTGTATCTTACATAGAATATTTTTGAGCAATAACAATAGTATTTGATAGAATTGCAGAGATGAAATAGACACACAGAATCATGCCTCTGTTGAAGCTGCTAAACAGCTTATTGTGATGTGAACCAAATTTTAACTGTTCTTTAAGCTTGAAAAGTGTTTTCTTGACTGTAAATTCAATTTTAATTATGATTAATTTTTGCAGTTTTATTTTGGGATTAAATACTGGCACTTTGGAAGTTGATGTCACAGCTATTAGTGATTGGGGGAACAGCATATGTACCTTATTGTGTCTTTTCTAGTAAAAGCATGTAGCCGTGTACCACAAGGGCATACAAGATGGGACATAGCTGTTCTGGGGAAAAAATGAAGAACCATTATGACAGACACTGGCTTGCATGTCTTAAGTGTACTGTTCCTGGAATGGATGCAGATATCACAGTGGAAGTGACTGGAAAAGAGTGTGACTAGGGGGATGAACAAGAATGAATAGAAGGAACTGATATGACATCGGAACTAATTCTTTACGTTATATTTTCTTCCACTTGGGAACTGGACAAATAATTTCTGTGTGTTTGTGCCTGTTCTGGTGAAGTATTGTGCCACTCTTAAATCATGCTTAGTAAAGTACTGAGATCATGGATCATGATCATTTTTCTGGAAGGTGTCATTCACTAAGTGCTATGTCATGATTGCACTTTAGTGGTGGTTCTGTCCTTAACATACCCTGCTTCACTTTGGTAAATTGTGGTGCAAATTTGTAGTCTGCTTAGTGTGCTTTTGTGACTTGCCTTAGCTGGACACATACTTGCCTACAAACACAGGAGAAATTGTACCAGTGAAAGTCATGGACTTGTTGAAGTGCTTCATTCAGGAGAACAAAAATCGTTTCAGCAAGTGTTGTTTTTTCCCCCCTCTCCCCTCATTCTCCACAGCCTCTAGGACAGCACCACATGTTGCTCCACCACCGGGAATAGTAGAAATAGACAGTGAGAAATTTGCATGTCAGTGGTAAGTGTATAGTTTTATTCTAATACTTTAATGGAGAAGAAAAACAAAGATGGTGTATTTGTGTGTCACAGAATTTTCTAGCTTACTTCTATTTACTGTTAGACTAGTTTTTCTGAAAAGACTAAAGCAAAACCATTCTGTCATTGCTTTAAAGAAATAGGAAAGAAAAAACACAACCAGCATATTCACTTTTTTACAGTTGATATTTGAAATTAGTTGGTTTCTCTCTTAGAATAGAATTTAATTTTATTTTTAACTCTGATCTTGATTTTATTTTTTTAAATTATCAGACAGCATTATCTGTTTCATGAGTGTTTTCATCTCATAATGTGTTGATATATTACTGCACCAATATAAAAGTAATTATCGCTTTATGAAGCTAGGCCCTGCAAAACTCTCATGTGATCATTGTGAACTTCGAGCAGATAAAGGAATGTCAAAGCCTTTTCCATCTAAATTCTCTTGCTTTCAACTAATATTGTTGTTGTCAGACATCTAGAGAAAAAACTATTGCATCTGTGGTTCTTGTGGACTTAGGGTGATCTTTCTGAATTGTTTGACTTATGTAAATCTACTCACTTTCCAGCTATTTGTATTAATCGGGTCTTGAATGGACCCTTTCACCTCTGCTGCTTCCCAACTCGTATGTTTGTCTGCTGTCTTATTGATCAGACAAGGGTCTTCAAGATAAAGCGGGTAAAATTTGTCAAAGCTTAGTGCTTTAGGTCGTGATTTAGTTTTACTTCCAGCAAAGCTTTGATTGCAAGCAGGAAATGTTGCAGATTGTTGTTGGTCAACTTGTTCACATGCGTCTGTTCACACACTGCAAAGTGTGATTAACGTACGCTGCTGAAAGACTGAGGAAATTCACATTTAGACGTCTAACAGAGATACCTGGAGTTGGAATCACTGCAGTTCAGTGTAGCGATTTGCAAGTTGGTCTCTAGCCAAAGCTAGTTTTTTAGGCTGTCATCTTAATTTAATGGAGATTCCCCCAACAGTAAAATGAACTACCTTCACCTGCCTCATTTCCAATGAGATTATGAATTACTGTCTGGTGCCACCTTCTTTTTTTTGACTAGAGAGAGCACCAGACATCTAGCTTTCAGTAGTAAAATTTGTAGGCAAGGTGAAATGTGCATTCTGTATAAAATGTAAAATAGAAGTTTTGACTGTTGAAATAAGTATGAGTAGTACTATGCTGCAACTGTGTGGTATCACAAATGACAGAAAACACTGAAGCAAACATAGATCATATATGAGGAAGATTGCAAATGCCTGCTTTGTGATTCTGCATACTACTTCAGCTGTCAGTGTTGAATACTGTTATTTTGTACTTGATTTTCTTCTGGTTAGTCTTAGATGGATATGAACTAGTGAGAAATAAAAGCTAATATCTAGTCCTGAAAATCCTCTTTAAATACTTACTGTGCTGCCAAAAAGAAAGAGGAGGGACAACACAAACTGAGAGCAGAGGAGTAAGCCCCTTCCGAGCATTTTCATCAATGCTAATACGGAGTGCCTTACGTTCATGTGCATTTTCATGGTATGTTTTAGTCATTGCTTCCTACTGAGAGAAATGGGAAAATGAGTAAATCACAGCAGCAGAATTTAGAAAAAGTTACTATCTCTTGGAAGCAGCAGAAAGACAAGGTATTTAATTTGACCTTCCTGGATATGTTACTAGTTAGCCAGCTTGGCCTGAGTAGAAGTCCTTGTGTGTGTGACCATTAAGTGCTAGTCACAGATCCTATTTCACCATTTCAAGTCCTCAGTATCTTCAGTTTGCTGGTACAGTGTGTCAGCCTAATATGACATATCCAACTGGACAGTCATTTGTCTGATATGCTGAATTTAATTAATACCTAGACTTGCTGTTATGCAGCATGATCTCAGTTTTTGTAATAATAAAATGGTAACTCAGCTGCAGGAGAGATGGCATTATATTTACTCTTTACTGATCATGAGAGAACACAATTTGAAGAATGTAATGATTTGATTTTTCTCCTTTGACACATCTAGTTATATTGGGAGTGTAGGACTCTACAAAGGAGAATACAGTGTATTTATCCAAAATGTTAGCACCATATAGTAAATGCCGGCAATTTAGAATATATTTCTATTCTGTCTGAGCCTATATGCTGGTACTGGTATTTCAGCATTGTGTCAGTTATTACTTAGCTCCATTTGCTGCTGGGGGTGAACTGTTCCCATGTCTCTGGGTTGGAATAATGGATCTGAAAGAAAAATTAAACTAACAGAAAATATTTCTTTCTCTCACAGCTTCCTGGTTGAGGGTTGGATGGTCTGTGTGTTTGTGGAGAGTCTGTAGGAGATACAAATACTGCCTTTCCCTGGAAATTGAATGTTAGGCAGAACAGGTTGTTCAAGGATTTTATTGATGTCTGTGTAGTGTGGGACTCTAGGAATGAGAGTGTGTTTGTGTGCCTACTCTCTTAGAATCCCAGTTCCTTTTCCTGCCTTCCCACCTCTGTAAGAATAGCAGGGTTGAGATTGCTATTCTATCTCTGGGTTTACTTGTATTTTAAAGTAAGACTGCATTAGCAGATCAGTTAACAAAATCTTGGTTTTGGTACAAATGTTGACTTCTGAGATTTCTGATGAAGAATTAGCTGGCATTCAGTCACCTTTTGCTAAAGTAGAATCATTAAGAAGTAAGATTAGAGCTGTGGGGAGGAGACATCACAAAATCCTTTTTTGGTTTTGTTTCTGAATATACAATAAAGAAGGCATCTGTAGAGACTGTTTTGCATGTTAGATATGTAAATAAGATCTTGCATGTAAAACTGACTGCATGTGCTAGGGTTCCTATGTGTTGAATCATAAGCAGTGAGAAGGCAAAAGTATGGAACAGACAGTGTACTAAAATGCTATTTCCATGCTGTTATCCAGTCTCAAAAGTTTCTGTGATACAGACAGAAATGTTTTAATACCCTTTTAAAAGTACTCGTTCTATATTTTGCTTCATAGTTTATTTTTTCATCCTCAGGTTGAATGCACATTTTGAAGTGAATCTTGATTGCTCAGTCTCTCGAGCAGAAATGTACTCTGAATACCTCTCTACCTGTAGTAAATTAGCTCGAGGTGGAATCCTAACATCAACTGGATTTTATAAATGTCTGCGGTAAGAGAAAAATTTGTGCAACAATAAAGAAGCAATTGTATGTGCTCAATACTAACCTGTAGCTTTAGATTTCTTTGAGAAAAGATCTGCTGAGTTGAGTTTGAAAGACATCTAGTTTTTGAATTTTAATTGAAACAAATGTTTAGTTGGTTTTTTTTTAATAAAATATTTGAATAAAATAGAATTTTATTCAGTTCTGTTTCAGGATCTTTGATAGGGTCCCTTCTCTGCTTATAGTACTTTTCATTCTTTCCAACGTGGTTTTTGGAGGTATTGCAGTTTCCACTTGGCTTGTATAAGTTCTTGGCCAACCATCTGGTGGAGCCGCTAGTCCACAATGATTAATATTCGGATGCTATTGGAGAAGCCTACTATATTGCAAAGATGCAGGCATTAGTGCAGTTACTCTGCACCCAAGAGCAGCTACTTAAAAACATTGTAAGAGGGTTGAGTTACTGTGTTTATTAACATAGATTTATGTTGTGTTTGGTAGAACTGTGTTTCCAAATCATACAGTGAAGAGAGTAGAAGATCCAAGTAACAATGGTCAAGCACATATACACGTGGTAGGAGTGAAAAGGAGAGCTATACCACTTCCCATTCAGATGTACTATCAGCAGCAACCAACTTCGTCTACCCCAGTTGTCCGGGTTGATTCAATTCCTGATGTGTCTTCGTCTCCTTCGCCAGCAGGTTCTTTAATTAATTAAATATCAAGTATTCTGCATTGATTCCGAAATGACAATAAAAGACACAAGTTTTTGAAAATAGTTTGAAAGTGTTGAAAGTTGGGGCCACGTGTTTTGGTTGATTTTTTTCCAGTAATGTTAGGAATAGTATTACAGTATGTACTTGCAATGCCATTCTAATATTTGATATGTAAACTTGTCAGTGAGCAGACGAGCCATTGTTGCAGCATCATTAATTCAGATGCAGTATAGCTGAGAAGATGAACTGCTTCAAATAGAATTACAAACTGGATTTAAAAAAAAATATGTTCATGTGTTTTGAAATAATTTTTACTTCCAAACTTTTACTGTGTTTATTTCAACAGGAATCCCTCATGGGCTACCAAGCGTAGGAAATCACTATCAGAGGACCCCTATTAACCAGTCTTCAACTTTGACAGCAACACAGATGTCTTTTCCAATTCAAGGTGTTCATACTGTGGCACAGACTGTTTCTAGAATTCCACAAAATCCTTCTATTCATACACAGCAGCAACAAAATGCTCCAGTGACTGTTATACAGAATAAAGGTCCGATACCCTGTGAAGTAGTGAAGGCCACAGTAATACAGAGCTCTGTTCCCCAGTCTGCAGTTCCTGTTACTATTGCTGTAGGAGGAGCACAAGCTTCTAACCAAAATCACAGCACTACAGGACAACAGCCGTCTGTTACTGTTGTTAGTTCTCAGACGTTGCTTCACCACCAACCTGTAATTCAACAGCAGTCTCCACTGCACGCAGTGGTACCAGGACAGATACCTTCAGGCACTCCTGTTACGGTCATTCAGCAAGCTGTACCTCAGGGTCATATATTTGGCAGAGTACAAAACATACCAGCATGCAGTTCAGCAGTTTCACAGGGTCAGCAGCTTATCAGCACATCATCACAACCTGGACAGACATCATCTCAGCAATCCTCTGCTGGTAACCAGCAACAAGATACAGTCATCATAGCACCACAGCAGTACGTCACAACCTCTGCATCTAACATTGTTTCTGCCACCACAGTTCAAAATTTCCAAGTAGCAGCTGGGCAGGTGGTTACAATTGCAGGTGTCCAAAACCCACCGACATCTAGGGTAGGGTTTCAGAATATTGCACCAAAGCCTCTTCCGTCTCAGCAAGTTCCACCTGCTGTGGTACAGCAGCCAATGCAGCCACAGCAGCAGCCTCCACCACCATCCCAGCAAAGCGTAGTGATCGTAAGCCAGCCAGCTCAGCAAGGTCAAACGTATGCACCAGCCATTCATCAAATAGTGCTTGCTAATCCAGCTTCTCTTCCCACTGGTCAAACTGTCCAGCTGACTGGACAGCCAAGCATTACTCCATCTTCTTCACCATCCCCAGGTCCGGTTACAAATAATCAAGTCCCTACAGTTATGTCATCTTCATCTACAACTCCTCAGTCAGGACCCCCTCCTACTGTCAGCCAGATGCTTTCTGTAAAGAGGCAGCAGCAGCAGCAGCAACATTCACCAGCATCATCGCAGCAGCAGGTACAGGTACAACAACCGATACAAATGCAAGTTCAGTCACCACAAGCTAATACAGGAGTTGGCCAGCCTAACTCTGGTGAATCTAGTCTGATAAAACAACTGCTTCTTCCGAAAAGAGGCCCTTCAACTCCAGGGGGGAAGCTTATACTCCCAGCTCCACAGATTCCTCCACCTAACAATGCAAGAGCTCCTAGCCCTCAGGTGGTTTACCAGATGGCCAATAACCAGGCACCAGGTTTTGGAGTTCAGGGACAGTCTCCAGCTCAGCAGCTGCTAGTTGGACAGCAAAATGTTCAGCTAGTCCCGGGTGCAATCCAGTCCCAAGGGGCAGTACAAACAGTACCCATTTCTAACCTACAGATATTGCCAGGCCAGTTGATCTCAAACAGCCCAGCAACTATTTTCCAAGGAACTACTGGCAACCAGGTTACGATAACAGTTGTGCCAAATACGAGTTTTGCTACTGCAACTGTGAGTCAGGGAAATGCAACTCAAATCATTGCTCCAGCAGGAATTGCAGTGAGTGGAGCACAGACAGGAGTTGGGCTACAGGTGCAAACACTTCCAGCTACTCAAGCACCTTCGGCTGGACAATCACCGTGTACTGCTGCTCCCCCATTTAAAGGTGATAAAATAATTTGCCAAAAGGAGGAAGAAGCAAAGGAAGCAACAGGTTTACACATTCATGAACGTAAAATTGAAGTTATGGAGAATCCTTCCTGCCGAAGAGGAGCTGCAAACACCAGCAATGGGGATGCAAAAGAAAATGAAATGCAGGTGGGAAGTCTTTTAAATGGGAGAAAGTATAGTGACTCCAGTCTACCTCCTTCTAACTCAGGGAAAACTCAGAATGAGGCCAATCAGTGCTCACAAGTCAGTAATGGGCCATCATTAGAAATGGGTGAGAACGGAGCTCCTGGAAAGCAGAACTTTGAACAAATGGACACACAGGAAATTAAAAGTGATTTGAAGAAGCCCCTAGTTAATGGAATCTGTGATTTTGATAAAGGAGATGGTTCTCATTTGAGCAAAAACATTCCAAATCACAAAACTTCCAATCATGTAGGAAACGGTGAGATATCTTCAGTGGAACAACAAGGGAATTTGGATGCCACGCAGCAAGATACTGCCAAAGGTGATCAAGGGGAAAGAATTTCTAATGGGCCTGTATTAACTTTGAGTAGTTCACCTGTTGTAAGCGGTACACAGGAGGCTGCAAAACTGTTAACCCAGCAACTTAGTGGTACCAACACTGATTTACCTAATGGACCTCTAGCTTCAAGTTTGAATTCAGATGTGCCTCAGCAACGCCCAAGTGTAGTTGTCTCACCACAATCTACAGCCTCTGTTATACAGGGGCATCAAATCATAGCAGTTCCACACTCAGGACCTAGAGTGTCCCAGTCTACCCTGTCATCCGAAGTTCGGTCTACTAATGGCACAGCAGAATGCAAAACTGTAAAGAGGCCAGCAGAGGATAATGACAGGGAAACTGTTCCAGGAATTCCAAATAAAGTAGGAGTTAGAATTGTTACAATCAGTGACCCCAACAATGCTGGTTGCAGTGCAACTATGGTTGCTGTGCCAGCTGGAGCGGATCCAAGCACTGTAGCGAAAGTAGCAATAGAAAGTGCTGTTCAACAAAAGCAGCAGCATCCAACCACATATATACAAAGCATGGTCACACAGGTATGTTGCAGTGTTCTTTTTACGTTTATTCTAACTATGATTCTGACTAATACTGTGAAATAACGGGTGGAAATGTGAATTCAGTTGATACCTCTTGCGTAGTATTTAAAATATTCAGAAAATTATGGTTTCTGTTCTTTCACAGTCTAAAGTTCTAATAGTTTGCATACTTTTTCAGTGCCAGTGACAGCAGTGGAATTTAAAATAGTTTGTAGCTTGATAATATGCAGTAAGGAATGAACTTCTGCTCACTGATTTCTTCCTTAAAGGATTAAGCATTCTGAAAACAGCAATGGTTTGTTGTATGGTCTTGTAAAAATGTCAGTGTTGTTCTGCATTTTATTCTTGGTCATCATTGCTTATGGAGGGGTGAAGATGTTTTTTGCAAGTTAATCACCACAGCTGCATCTGGCTTGCTGAAATGAGTTGTCGTTCTTGCATTTGAAGGTGGTCTTCAAAGCCTTGCTTCAGGGGTTCACTACAGTCAGGAGAAAGTATTGTTTTGTAAATTTGTTGAAATGCTTATGATTGTTTATTACAAAATATTTTTAATGTTTACTGATAAAAAACCATTGTTTGTTTGGGGTTTTTTCCTACATGACAGACTTTGGAGAGTGCTTTTTTTTTTCCTGTATCAACTTCTTTTTTCACTATTTGAAAGTTCTTACTCCCTAACACTTCAATAGAAATGAGGTATAGCCATCATTTGTATGAGTATTAATTAGTACGAATAATCGTATTTGAGATTAGTCCAGTCTCTAGAATTTATTTTAGTTTTGTACATGGACAGAAAATCCCTTTCAAAACGCCCACATTCTTAACCTGAATAGGAGCAAAAAGAATCGAGTGGTATGTCTGGCAGTCACAGAGTTCTGACTGACCAGAGAGAAGAAATGAAGTCTTGAGTGTATGTTAGTGCATTTTGACCTTGAGGTAAGACAGGTCTTTTATTTCTTATCTTTCTTCTTTGTTTGGTTAGTTGTGGTTTTGTTTGTTTTTTGAGGAGGTGGCAGGTATAGACCTTAGGGACTTAAACAGAGCTAGAACTCAAAATTCGACAAGTGATGGCTAATGCTACTTTTTTTTCTGTGTCAAGTTAGGTTTCTGTTGAAAGCTCTTTTGACTTTATCTAGTTGTCAGAAATTAGGACTAACAGTGAACAAGTTTTCTTTTTCTTTTTTTTTTTTTTTTTTAAACTGTCACACCACACAGAGTTATGTTCTTAAAATGTCTTTGAACTCACATGTAAGTTTTCCCTTGGGTTTTATCAGAGAGGGATCTGTATTTTTCTGGTATGTTACGTATCATTGTTCTTACTAGAAATTATTTGAACAAAATAAAAATGACTGTTAGCAGCATAGGGACAATGGGCTAAATTGTAGCGTGGCTATATTAGCTATGCCTTGCTTTTTACAGTGAGCGTCTTTAGCTGTTACACAGTTTGAATTTCTATTATAGCTTTGCTAAGGATTTGGCTGAAATAGAAAATGGTGTGGTTCTGTCTCTGGGATGGAATAAATACTGTATGTGGTTATTTATTCCCTGGACATATGGCTGACAAGAATTTTCAGTTGTGTCTCAAAAAGCCATTAAACTATCAGAGTTTCAGATTTTTGAGAAGAGAGGAGTAATACAGTTAACTTTCATTTGTATTAGATAATGTCATTCATGATAATAGAGGAAAAAAGAGAATTTTCTTTGCTGATAGTTTCTCTTTTATGCTGTCACTAATACCACTATCATTAATAGTTCCTACATTTTCCATTACCTGTACAAACAGAAATATTCCTAGCTGGGTTTGCCGTTCAGTACAAATTTGCAGATCAAGGTAACTTGGTTTAATGTCTGCTTCCATGTAAGTTAGCTCATTCTTCTGTCTGTAGAATGCCCTTCCTTCCTTCAAAATTACAGGAATGTGGGAGAAAAGGAGTTAATTAATTTTGATCTTGGTGAGTGATCTAATTTGTTAGCTAATTGCCTTAACCATTACATATGTAATAATACGTAGTACAGTACATATAATTACATGTGATTACATATCATGTGTACCATGATAATGCTAAGTACTGATTTATAATAGAACCCGCTTTATAGTGCTCTGTTCAGATACAGTGAACGTTGTAGTTTGGCTTAAGGCTTTTAAGGATCTTTACCACTCCTTTAAAAGTAATGTGTTGGACTATAAACAGTACCAAAATCATCCTGGCCAGTTTTGTGTTTGTTTTGGTGTTTGTTTTTTTTTTAATTTTCTTTTTGTTCTACCACCCCACCTCCACGCCACCCAAAAAAATCAACCAAACGAACAAAAGGCAAAAAGCTGCTGAGCAGCTGCGATAGCCATTGTTTCTCTGGAAAAGCAGATGTTGAAGATTTCCAATATTGAGTATGCTTTTAGGAGTATGTTTAAGATATCCAGAAATACTAAGAATACTAAGATGTAGCCAAATTCTCATGAACGCAGTGTGTGTTTTGCTGATTACTTCTTTTGAGGTTAGACCCTGTGTAATCTCTTGTTCTCTCTCTCCCATTTCAAGAGTCTTCCCTGTATAATAAGCAGCTTCGTTGTCCTTGACTTCTTGAAAGGCAGCAGCTCTTTCATTTGAGTATCTGCGTTGTTCTATCCACTCTGCAGTACATAATGTATTGGCTGTCTTGCAGAAGAAATAGGGGAATATGGTTCTTACTGCAAACGGTGTAAAATTTATTATAAATACAACCCAATGGAGAAGAACTGTGAGGGACAGGGAATAAAGGGATATTAGCTATGGCAAAATTACATAGCTGCTGAAGCTGTTAGTGAGTGATTTCCTGTTTGCTTGTCATCTTAAAAATTTATTTTAAACCAGAGCTTGTATTACAGAGAAGTGAGAAAAGGATAGAAGAGGAAAACTTGTAATAAAATTAAAACCCAACAGGAAGGCTGGAAAACGAGATGCAGAGGACAGAAGAGGGAGGAGAGTATTGCTTATGCAACTACAGCAGGATTAGTTGTCATGAACGGCAGAGAGGAGAAAGGAATGAACCTTGAACTGAAGATCAGGAAGGGCAGACAAGTAGGGGAGGAAGGGAACAGTGACATGAAAACTAAGGAAAGCAAGAAAAAGAGTGAAATAATCTTTAAGGGAATGTAAAAGTTAGGAGATTATTTGTTTCGTGGTATGAATGGTAGTTTGAAATGGGCTGGTTTTATATAGTTGAGGGGAAAAATGTCGATTTAAGTGGCCTACTAAAATAATGAAAATTATATACTTGCCGTTTATGGGACGCCCCATGTAGTGCTATCAAAATCCAGTTAGGCAGGTACAGGTATCATCTGTGTATAACCTGTGACTATTCCTCATTAATTGTACACCTCAGCAGACCACATTGAAAAACAACTACGTATATACTGGCTTTAAAGATTTTTCTCTTTATTTTTTTGCATTTATATAAAGAATTGGGTTATGGGTATATAGGTTATGTCACAAGAGGAACATGTGATACACACGATGTTGTAATTTTTTTCTTACATCACCGTCTGTATTTTATAAGCTCATGAAATGTACTCTGAGAGGAGACAGAACTGGCACTTCATTAACTTCCTTTTATTTTGGTGTTCTGTGTTCCTGGATTATTGCTTTTTTGAGGCATTGTGGTGCACCAGTGGATGAAAAAGAAAGAAATGAGCAGTTATCTACCTGTACACTTTCTTTTCTTTTCCACT
This sequence comes from Falco naumanni, assembly GCF_017639655.2. NCBI lineage: Eukaryota > Metazoa > Chordata > Aves > Falconiformes > Falconidae > Falco > Falco naumanni. The sequence goes on from NC_054058.1 coordinate 51,943,471, forward strand.
TTTTCTTACTCCTCTTCAAACATCTCCAAAACATTTGTTGAACATAGCCATGTTGGTTTGTCCCAGTTGGTTTGTGTTTTGAAGGAATGCTCTGATGTCACACCAAGTTCCTAGAAGTGTGCAAATGTGATTTAAATTGCTTTATCTGGCTTTTAAAGTAATCACTTCCCTGCTTATCGATGTTATCCCCTCATAAACAATGCACACCCATTTCTTTTGAGGCTGCCCACTTGAAACATGCTTGTGTGGAAATTCAGGTGGCAAAACCTGTGAGCATTGCCTTAACTATTTGTGCCTGCTCTCTGTTGATTGGGAAGCTGAGAATTACTATGCACCAGAAAGCAGGTGTGAAGCTTCAGGAGGTGTAATTCATTCCTAGCCACAGAGCAAATGAGTTTCTCAGCTGGAAGCACTGAAATATGGAATCTCTATGATTTTATTGTGCTTCACTTTTGATGCACACTGTTGCAATGAGACTTAAACTTCAGTAATCTAACAAGAAAAGAACATATTTTTTTTTGTGCCTACGCGTCCACCTGACCCCTTTCTCACACTCAAATCCTGCTATATTCATTTTCAGTTTATAGGTTACCTTTTTGTGGATGTTCGTTATCATGAAGCTAAAAATAAAATTTTGCAATTCCAAACTGTAAATCCTATGATACTTCAAAAAATATTTTTATAATAATGATTTATTATTGAGTTAAATGTATTTACTGTGGAGTGCATGTACTAATGGTGGGAGGAAAAGTGCAACATAATGCTTTAAAAGCTGCACATGACTCTGTATGTCAACAGGACCCCTGTCACAGTGGGATGCAGTGTGTTCTTTTGTTCTTTTGGTGATGGCACCTTTTAAATAAAATGGGCAGGTGTCATGCTAAAATAGCATTATTCATTAATAAATACGCAAAGGGAATGTCACCGCTGATTTTGTGAAATGGTGGTGGAGGCCATTTCTGGCCCCAAGGCATAGAGTTTGTTATTCTTACCACACAGGCAGCTTGTGTGCCCAAATGGAGGAGCTCTTGTGCATAAAAATCAATTAGTATCTTTTGTAAACAGTCCCTTCTAGGTATCGGGCAGCTCTTAGCTTTAGTCTTAGTTTTCATGACTATGTCAGACGCCTTTCCACCCAGCCCTAAATATCTCAATCTAAAGTCACCCATTCTAGTTATGAAATCTCCTTTTGCGTATTGAAAGTAGGCTGTAATATCTGTTCTCTAAGTAGACTGTACAGGCATTAAGCGTTTGTATTTATGTAGTTTTAAGGAGTTTAGTGCAAACCATGCTGACATAGATGCTGCTGCTAGAGGTACCTTTCAGTCCCGAGATCCAGTGAGATCTGTTTTGCAGAAGCACTAAGTGGTGCCAGTTGCAAATCATATCATGGAGAAGTCTAATCTGATTATAAAAAGATGTCATGAAGTGCTTTCAAGTACTGGAGTACTGGGCGTTTGCTTTCTTGAGGAACCTGGAATCCTTAATGGTTTTGCTAGAGGAGGAAATTTAGTGAAGTCTTTATGCCATGGGGAAATCTTTTTCAATGTTACTTCTCCCAGAACGACTTTATTAGAAAAAATGAAATGTCTGTCATAGTTCTCTATGTTAAAGAAATGAGTTTACATAATCGCTGTCTGTCAGTACTCTAAACAAAGTAGCATATAGCAAGTATTTCTAGGTACGTCTCCAGAAAAAAGGAGTTTTATTTCTGAAAAAGACTATACCTAATTTTAGTGATGGCCTGTGTATCATGCGTTACTAAATTGATACATGAAAATAGAGGAGGGAAAAAACCGAAAACAAAAATTAGCAGTATTTCTGATCTCTTGAATAAAGAAAGGAAAGCTTTGAGGTGTTCAAACACAGAACTTAAGTTTCTAAAGTAAAAAACAAATGTGTCTTTGCTTTACCTGTCGATTGTAAAATACAGTCAGCACAGTTGATAGGCAAGCAATAGATCTGACTTAAAAATACGTGAAAGTTGTAACTGCCTAATGCTACAAGTTTGAGCAAAGCTGTACGTTTTAGTACAGCAGTAATAAGAGAATTCTAAACAACAACAACAATTATTTTACACATTTCAATTTATCAACTTTGGAACAAAGATTGCAAAACAAGCTACCAGTGACACTTGATTATTTTACTTTCAGCTTTACTTTAAAAAGACCTTGTTAAAGAGATGTTGATCTTAAAAGGCTCCACTTGTGTTTACCTTTTGATATACTGTGAAGATTCATTACCGAATCTGTAAAATAGCCTAGAGATCTTTAAAGTCTTTGACTTTAACATCATTGCTGACTTCAAACTAATTTGTAGTTAATGACTAATGGACTCAAGAGTCCTTTTTACAATTTTTCACACTTGTAGATCACTGACATTATACAATAGTTGCGCTGTGTTCGGGAGTTTTGCTGAGTGTTGCCTTATTTTTGTCAGGATTTATGCTTGGACATGGGAAGCATATTGGTTTTGATCAGGCTTTTTTTGCTGTTATTTTGGTCATGTTAATGTTGTATGATCTGTGATAGTTATTAACTTGTATGACTATTAGTCCACAGTGCTAAGAGAGCAACTGGAAGAAAACATAAGATCAATATGCAAATGAAATGTTAAAAGTTGTGCTTAACTGTTTGTTTCTTTACAGTTAACATCTAAAGCTATTCAGTTAACAGAGCTGTAAAGATGTAAACAGAGTGTGCATCATTTGAAAGTGCTGCTTTTATAATATTCTTAAACACAGACTTGAAAGTAGTTTTGTTTGGTCTTTTTAAAATGTGTTACATTCCTTTTCTAACAGTTGGGAAGAAAAGAATGTTAGGACTTCAGTCCTAGATAATACTCAAAAGCTTAAGGTTTTTTTTATGGTCATCATCTTCATAAATGTTTTGTTGGCCAGAGCCTTCCAGGAAAAAAGAGAAACAGTATTCTGACAAACACTCTTCTGAAATAGGAAGTCCAGTGTTTGGTATCTGTTGTTCAGGGAAAAAAAACCCAAACCCTAAAAACAAACAACGACATATTTTGGCTTTGGTTTTATCTTTTTTAGGTCACTTTTAACAGCAAATACAAATTATCTTAAAATAAGTTCTTGTAATACTGCAAGGGAGCAAGGGGAACATCCTTTTCCTTTCTGAAATGTTTATATTTCACTGCATACGAGTTGTACGGCATGTTTAGGCATTCTGGGCATGTCATGTTCTATTTAAAGGTGCATGAGCTGGCTGGTTTTACAAGACCTTGAAGAATTATATAATTTGCCAAGTTTTATAAGAGAAAATGATGTGTCATGGTTTGAGCCTGCTGGTCTTCAATAGTGTTTCTTAAACATTGTTCAATTTACTTTTTCTTCCACACTGTAATACAGGCTGATATGTACTGATGCAGCAGTTCAAGAATTCCACAGATGCAGCACATAAAAACCATTTCATCAAAGGACATAAAGCAGTTTTAGATGTATCAATGCTCATTTCACTTCTTCTAGCAGTATTTTCTCCGACATTTATATAGGAAAGCAAACTACTCCCTGTACTGATGATACTGCAACCCCTTGAGCTTGCATGGTTTTGTCTTTTCTTAAGAACAAATAAAGCCTTTGCAAAACAGTGTTAACCTTTGCTTCACTAGTGTCCCTGAGAAATTCCTTTGCAGTCATAATTCTGTATTTAATTTTGGGCATAAGGTTTAGTAATTTGAATATTAGAAACTCCTGCATAAATACTATGGTGTGAAGGTTGTATGTCCTTCAAGCTGCTGTGTCTGTTAACACTTATTCAGAGTTTAAAGTGTTAAAATCTGAAAACTTGTGGTAAAGTTTAAAACAAAAGTTTTTTAAATAAACAGTAAAGTGTATGTGTATCCTGGAAATAAGCCCTGTTTTAAACTGTGGTTTAACTTCTTCTACAGAGCACACCTGCAACGTCGATACCAACAGTGCAAGTACAGGGCCAGCAGATCAATTTGCAGCCGCCTTCATACACTGCAGCAAGTCAGCATGCAGAGCAAATGAAAAAACCTGGACAGAACTTCATGTGTCTGTGGCAATCTTGTAAAAAGTAAATGGCTCCTTTATTTAACTACTTTTTGCTAATATGTAACAGATGCTTGTATATAGAAGGTGATTCTAAAGTTCTATCCATTCTGTTTCCTTAAGTTATGTTATACTTTGTCAGTGGGGAAAAGAAAAAGTGAAAAAAAGTGTTGAGGAAGCTGAAGCTGAGATGGGGGAGTACAAGACATTTAACTGCTCTCAGTTATACATCAGAGCATAACATGAGGAGTATGTGGCTTTCTTGTAATATATTGATTTTTCAGTAATAAAATATGGTCATGTAGTTAAGTTGAAAAGAAAAAAAAAAAATCCTAGCCCTGAAGCTCGTTCTCTGTGTTGCAAATAGTTAACTGTATTCCAGTTACAAATCGTGTCTCAATGTTTTCTTATGTTTTCAGCTTTTAATCTTTCTTGTGTTTCCAGTTTTGCAAGGGCAGGGTGTTGTACTTGTGTGTCTTGGTCAAAGTCTTATTTAAATTATGATTAATTTTAGTAATTATGACACCATTTGTGTGCCACAGGACTCCATTGTCACAAAAGGAAATAAAAATGAACTTAGCCTTAAGACTAGACAGCAATGATTAGATTTTTTTTTTTTTGATTTGTTGTTGTGGTCCTTGGACGAGAGAGGAGTAAGCTAGCAGACCTTTGGATGTCGGCTTATAAAAACATGATAACCACCATAGTTACCAGTATATGTGTCTTGACACTAATTTTTAAAATAGGTTTGTGAGTATGTTTAGTTTTCAATGAAGGGTGCGGATTGGTGAAACAAAGGTCGTTGTCAAATAGCCACTTTGAAAACAGTGAGAAAAATTGCGTACCATTTAGGATGGGCATGAAAAAGGGTGAGACAAAGCAAAGGGAGCCTAAAGACAAGCTTATTTGGCAGAAAGTTGATGTGTAGACATTCAGAAAATTGGGATGAAACAATGGAGAAGTTTGAATGTTTGCAACTGATGGTGAAAATGAGGCATTTGAACAGAATTAGAGGAATACTGAAGGACAGTTAATCTGTAGACCCCTGAAGCTGTAATTTTTTCTTTCATTCCTTACAAGGAATAGGACTCTGACTGGTACTGTAGAGATCTGGTGCTTTTTAAATCATTGCCCTGTTTTCACCTTAAAAGTGCTTTTTTGTTTCTTAGGTAGGTGATACTTATCTATACAAGAAATACATTAAGGTTTTACTTACTAATAATTATAACCATAGAGCCATACTCTACTGGCTGCACAATAAATGCATGAACTCCTGTGTTGGTACAAAAGTGGGCTGTACTGAGCTGGAAATGAAAAGTTGGGGGGGGTTTGAGCAGAAGCCTTGCCAATTTATACCATCTTGGAGAGTTTGCTGAACTACAGTTTTGAAGCATAAGTTAGTCACCAGCTTTCTTCTATGTCTAAAGTTATGTAGGATGAGTTGTGTAGAGTTGAGGTGACACCTAACCATGGAACAAGCTGATACCACATGTGAACTAGGGTGTGAATATATCTTGGGGCAGGAAGAGAAACAATACTCTTATGATTACCTTACACTATCGGGTTTTTTGTAATTATGTCTTAAAATCTTGTTCCAGTAAGTTTTCCAGAGGCTGAAGTTAAGGGCTATGGGGCCCATATTTTACAAGTTGATCTCAATGTTTTATTTTCAAGATACTTCTGTTGCTTTAGTTTTTCCTGTCGTTACTTACTGATTTTTGTTCATGGTTAAATTTCATGATTTTCAGAAGCCTTCAGATTTTTGCACATGGATTGTAATCCATGTGACACACAGCTCTTGTTCTTATGTTTTCTCTTGCTGTTAAAATACTTACTTCAGTCCCAGCCTAAAAAACAGTTTAGATAAACATTATACTCGGCATTCTCTGTGGTAAAGAGAGAACAAAAATTTTAAGTTAGCATCTTACTCTAATGTGTGTTGTTATTCATATTTCTTCAACAGCCTGATTAAAAACAGGAGTATCAAATCTCTTGTAGGCTTCCTGCAGGCTTCTAACACAGACATAAAGAAAAAAAAGAAAAATCTGGACTTACCACCTGTTACTGTAACTGTTTTATTTCTAGCTGTCGGTCTTGGCTGTTTTTATTGAGTTGTTTAAAAAGGAAACAAGATTCTTTTGAGTGGGTTGTTAGTCTACGTGAACTTTGCCTCCACTGCTTGGTTTCATTCGTGATTGTGTAGCAATCCCCCCCAGCAAAATTCCCACCCAGGTATTAAGCAGGCAGGTTCATCATAGTAGAATGACAAAACAGTGTTTCTTTCATGGTGTTCACAGTTAACCGGCAAGATATGACTGGAGACAAATTTGAAACAGTCATTTGCAGCTGTTTCTCTATGCATGTTTTTTAGCTTAATTCTCACAACATCTTAGCATTGAGTTTGCTTTCCAGGATGTATTGCAGAAGGCAGTGAAAGCCTTAAAAAACATTTTATTTGGAATCAGAATAAATACGAATAAATAAAATAGTGTTCTTTTTCTACCTGCTAACCTGGCTGCTTCAGTCAGCAACATTCCAATGGTGTGGGTGCGGGTTCTGCTGGTTTGTTGTTTAGAGCTGAATTAGGAAACATTATACCAAGATTTTGAAATAAAATGCAGCAGATTTAGTGCTCCCTGAAGACCACAACCAGGTCAGGCCCAAATGTGCAAACAGTTTTAATGATTGGCCTGTGGCAGATGTGTTTGGGTTTAGTATCTGAAGTGGAAGTAATACTCTAAAAGGTGTCAGTCAGTGTGCTACTTTGCATTGAGGATGTAACAGAAAGTAGGTGTTTTCCTTTGAAGTTCAGCTGTCTGCAAGTACCACTAATTATATTCAACTTAATTTAAAAGCTGCTGTTTTGTTTCAAGGGTAGGCAGGAGATGTCTGCTCTTGAATTGCTATGTATTTAAAAAGTGAATTGGAAATGCGATTGAATCTCCGCTGCCTGTCAAGTCAGCTACTAGTTTAATGTTCTGTTCAGCAGCTGAACAAAATAATGTAGAAATTAAGTGGGAAACAAGAGTCTAGACTGAACTGACCATATTCTCAGTACTTAAGCTTTTTTTTTTAAAAAAAAATTTAGTTGTTTCTTTAAGGAAAAATGGTAGTAAATTTGAATCTTCTTAGATCAGTGATTGAAGTATAACACTGAATGTATTACACAGTGAATGAATCAACATAGCTGACATAGCTTTATTTTCTTAAAGCCTTGCCATGTTGAATAGAATGTTTTAAACTACATTTTGGGTTTCACTTATGCCATGAAATTTGTCATCCGTGCCAGGAATTACTCATAAATATGTTTGTGTCAGGCTTAAGTTTACATACTGACTTCCCCTTTATTGTGGAAAGACATGTTTTTGTCCTCTGAAACATCAGCTTTCACTGTTGAGCCGATGTAGTTGTAAAACTTTTTTTTTTTTTTTCCCATTTCCTACTATGGGCTTTCTGGAACAGCAGCAACAGGCAGGTATTTCTCCTTCCCAGCTTCTCTTCAGTAAGAGCTGGCTGGTGTGGAAAGGATAAATGATTAAGAGAGTAGTATTTATTGCCTGTGCAGGTGATTACTGGATTACAGGTGGTTATTGCAATAGGATTTATTTTGTAACTAAGACTTGTCTCTGGGTGAAATTAGCTCTTTGACACCTTTATAGGGTTCAGGTAACAGTGTCTGTACACTTAGGCCTATGTATCGATTGCAACTATGTTTGCCTAGTGGATGCTATTGAAATGAGTAGTAGGACATGGAAGGAGATGGCTGGACCAAAGCACCTACTGGTCCGCTATTCATATGCTGAGAGCAGTGAACCTGTCCATAAATGACTGCTGGAGGTTTAAGATGTTGCTTCATCCCTGGCTGCTTGCTGAAGTCTCTGATGGGAGGTCATCTCCCTCTTGGCACTGTTCAGCCCAGTGAGTTCAGTCAAACACCTTAACACAAAGACTTTGCTGGTCAGCTGAATCTAATATACTGGCAATGTGAACCAGAGTGGCTGAGGTGGTTGCATGTGTCTCCTTCAGTAAGACTGCTGTGCCAGTGGCATCTGTCCAGCACGTGTGTGAAGACAGCTGGTGGTAATGACTTCCCAAATGGCAGCAACTAGGTTTCTAGACCTCTTCTGTCTGAGCCTTAAGTGGTTGTTGATGAGCTAGGTTAGTTGTATTGAAATAAATTCTGAGCAGCGAAGTCTTTTGTTTATTTTGGCTGTTTTTTCTCTATTGAAGTAAGGGATGCAATTTGTAATGCTTGAGATATGTTTTAAGGTGTATCTAGACTAAAAAAACCCACCCAACTCTTTGAGTCATTCACTATTTTAATTTAATATTTTTTGAAATATAGTGATTTTCCATTACCATCTGACATGTATATAACAATAAATAAATAATTTTGACTATGTGACAGTTTGAAAATACAGATCTAAGGACTGTTGGCTCGTTAGTATTTTGAGGTGGCATTCACAGTGAGTCGTAACTTTTCTACCACTTCTGAAATGGAAGAAAGCTCTTAGCAGGCTGAGCTCACTGTAAGGCGTGTCACATCTTTGCTTTTACCAAATAGAACATCCAGAAAAAGAGTATTACAGGGCCAGGCATAGGATAACTTCATCTTTTCTATTGATGCAGAAGCACTTAATTTGCTTTGGAGCTGTAAGCAGACAGAGTGCTTAGTTTGACGTTTTGAAAAGTAATTTTCATTCAGTGAAATACTGGAACAGTTGCCCAGAGAGGTGGTAGGTGCCCCATCCCTGGAACCATTCAAGGTCAAGTTGGATGAGGCTCTGAGTAACCTGATTGAGCGGAAGATGTCCCTGCACATTGCAGGGGGGGTTGGACGAGATATCTTTGGAAGTCCCTTCCAGCCAAAACTATTCTGTGACTCTAGGACGTAAAAATTGAGATTTAAATGAAGATGTTATAAAGGGTCACATAAGTGACGTTTTTTGACTTCTCTGTACATCAGGAAGTGATACCTAGCCATTTCCCCAATATTTAGAATTCAGGTGCTAAAGATCACTGATTTTAGATGGATCCCTTATTCCATCAGTTTTGGTAAGTGTGCGGTATTGAGAGCAAATAGGATGAATGGTGTGCATCTCTGTTTCCCAGTTAGAGTTTTAAATGGGGTCTGAGTGTGACTGCAAGTAAAGAAGGAAAACAGGAAAAGGAATACACAGAGCTTGACTTTTTTAGTTGTTTATAGTATGTTGCTGTATTTTGCTTATATTGCAGAGAATGGATTTGTTGGAATTAACATGCATTATTTCTTTGGTAAAGTAAAAATAGGAAAACAGAACTATGATAATTTCAATCGGATTTGGCAAAACAATAATACAGTTTATTGGTAGCTCACTTGTAATATGTGTGCATGTTTTTCCTTTTAAACTGTTATGACTTTTCACTTATCAATGCACGTCTTGTTTCAGAAAGTAAAAATGTTTAGCCAGTATGGGTTTATGCTTCTGATATTTGCACTTTACCATCAACTGGGAAAAAACCCTTAAGCTCCCCTCCCCATCTTTTTGTAGGTGGTTTCAGACACCATCACAGGTTTTCTATCATGCAGCAACTGAACATGGAGGAAAAGATGTCTACCCAGGACAGTGCTTATGGGAGGGATGTGAACCTTTCCAGCGGCAGAGGTTTTCCTTCATTACCCATTTACAGGTGCAGATTTTCTTTCACATGTTACTTCAGAAAATAGTAGGTATTTCATGATAAAATTTCACACACCTTTCTCACTGTTGTTCTCTTTTCCCCAAACAGGATAAGCACTGTTCTAGAGATGCTTTACTTGCAGGATTAAAGCAAGATGAACCTGGACAAGCAGGAAATCAGAAGCCTCCCAATAAGTAAGAGACCTGAGCCTCACTAGCAATAGAGAAAATAAGAGAACTAGAAATGACTGGAATAATTTGTGTATTTGTAAATTGGCTTAAATAAGTGAAACTCTCAATCTGTAGAGTCTATAACAGTGATCAAATATGAGGTCCGTTACAGTAAGATGAAATGGGGAAAAGAGGGAATAGATTCTCACGTGGGAGTTGTGGTTACAGTTGCCATAAAAAGAACAGGTAATTCTTTAAGGTATGTGGGTCAAAACTCTGTGATGAACATTGTTCTCAGCATATTCTCCTGATTTTTACCCAACTGGACAGCATTTTAGAACTTTTGTTGTAACAGGAAAGTGCTTGTAATCCAAGTGGAAAGTTATTTGTTGTGTACAGTTCTGCTGTTTCATGCAGCTGAAATGGATTGTCTTGTAACTCGCTGTATTCCTTCCAGTTTTGTAGTCTAAATTTGGGCTGATTGATGCAGGGTCTCTTGTAACAAACTTTCCTTTAAACAATCAAACAAGATAAACAGCAGCACCTCTGAGTCTTGTAATTTTATGCTGCCACCTGGAATCAGCTTTGACTTTCCTCTTCCCCAAAATTATTTCAGGCATCTGGAATTAATATTGGAGAACACAAGTCTGTTGCTGTGGGGTTATGGGGATGGTTATGTTAATGTTGGAGTTATTCAGTGTTCAGTTACTTGTATAAATGTATTAAGACTAGGTCTTTGTTAGTAACTAACTGGAGTGTCTGTTGTAAGCTAAAGACATGGTCAGTGGTCCCAGGCAGGTTTTTGCAGTCTGTTCCGTGGCTAGTTAAATTACTACCAAGCTGCTGGAGGCAGCAGAGAAGCTGGATATGAAATCTGAGAAATCTGGTTTGGCAGTCCTTTTATTTTTTTAAGATAAACTTCTTCTTAACATACACTTATAATTGCTTTATGGTGCCTTGTTTCATTACGCTGAGCAGCATTCAGACCTCTGAAAACCACAAAATGAGGAATGATGGTAATGCAGTCTTAAATACTTGGTAAGTGGGAAGCATAGGGCTGATACCATGTACTAGCATGATGTGATCCCAACTCTGCCTTTACAAAAATGTTCCATCACACAGATAACACATCCCATAGCTATGTGTCCTCACAGGCTGCTTTAAAATTGGCACAGGTACTCATATTAGAAAAAATTTCACACATTCCCTCTTCTAAGGCAGAATTCCCTTATTAGATCACATTCAGAAAGTCGGGCTTTCTATGCTGAAATATTGAGACTATGATATCACAAGGTAGTAAGGATGTGATTTCGGAATACAAGTTGAAATAAGAGCAATCCACTACTCAAAGTAGGATGTTTTGACTCTCTCTGCCATCTGTTCTTCTTGTGGCTGTGCACTGCTTATAGTAAGAGAACTAGTTTTAGTTTTTGTCTGATTGTATGGTAAATCAATTCTGTTTTTAAAAAACTAATTATCAAAAAAGTGGGTTTGCCGGGTGAGTGGACTGTACACGCTTTAGTCAGTTGAACACCAGTATGAGAGGTGAGCTGCAGCAAGATCAAAGGATGAGACCTTTCTCTTTCAGCACTCGCAACAGTTAATACACTGAGCTGTTCCATGAAATGATAGAGCTTCCTTGTCTGTTACTTTTACTCCCTTCTCTCATGATTCTGTTACTTCTTTTTTTTACCAAAGAAGAAATCAACAGGAGTATTTTGATTAAGCAGAATGTGTAACTCTGTGGCAGTGCTGTAAGATTATGTGGGTTATGTTTGCACAACTGAGAAGATCATCTAGCTACATGAGGAAAATGAGACTTGATAATTTGCTTTCCAGAATCAGTGACTTGTCAAATGAAACCCTAAGCTTGCTCCAACAGGTCACCTCAAGCTGGCTTACATGGTCATGTCTGAGAGCTGATTTACAAGGTGTTGGCTTAATTTACTTTTTGTTGAGTCTCAGAAACTTGTCAGATATATCAGCATACCACTGATAGTCCATATGACTAAACTCTTGCATAAAGCTGAAAGAACTTAAAAAACTGGTGCTGAGATGAAGCATGTGTTAAGCTATCAAGTTTTAGGCATTAATTAGGCTAACTTTCCTGACTTAATCCCTTGCCATTTAGTAAAACCACACCTGCCTCAGAGAGTGCAGATAGTGTTACTGGTGCTGGAAGTAAAATCTGTGGCACACAGTGTAACATACAAGAACCCATTCTCCTAATCATCGTTTCTGTCTATCATAACAACATACATACTTGAAAAAATCTGTAATGGCTCTTGCTGGAAGAAGGTGGACAAAGTTAAGCTGCATCACAGAGTTGGCTGTGTACCTCAGTTCTGTATTTCTTTGCTTTTAAGGTTATATTGTATTAACTCTTCCTCTTCTGGTTTTCAGAGGTAGCTGAATATTACATTCTGGAAGCTCAGGTAGCAGTAGCAATTAACTGTTTGACTGTATTTGAATCTTTTTGGATTCATGTGAATTTTTTTCTTTGTTGCCACTGAAGCAAAGGTGGTAGCCTGAGCTACCAAAAATACTCTTCATGCACCGTGGGAGCGGGGCAGGAGATAACTTTAAATGACAAGATGAATGATATGGTTTGAAGTTAAGCTGATAATATAATTAAAGAAATTCAAGAAATCTAGATGTTTCTTGAGGGAGGTTCTTGCCCACAGGCACAAATCAGTCTGCCTGATGTCTCAGTAACTTCTATCAATTTTTTTTCCGAAATTAAGTAGAGAAGGCAATCTTTTCATATCTTCCTAATTTCTTGCAGTTATCCCTTTTCAGTATCTCTAGAATCAAGGCAGCAATACTTCAACTGGCTAAAATGTAGTATGGTAGCTGTTGAAGAGAGACATTCAGAACAGCCTCCATTGATGAATCCATGTTCTTCTCAATATAAGGGAAACAAAAATGTTCCAGAAATTAAAATTGAAGATGATAATTCCTTTACTGTGGTACTCAGTCTCCTATAAACATATTTCATTGCCCAGCAGTTTCTTAATTTAGCCCCTGCCCTTCTCCCTTTCCTTTGTATAGGCTTTCAAACCCTTACTTCCATTCAGAGGAAGATGACAGTGTGATTATGAGCTACGTTTTTAGGGAGGAGTCTGTCTGTTATTACTACTTAATTTTCTGTTTTGTGGTTTTAAACCACTCGTATGAACCTTTTTCTAATTTTTAACTAGGTTTCCATGTGTTAGAATTTCAGGTTATGAAGAAAGTCTCGCTGAAGAGAGAATTCAACTTTTGTTCTTAAAATATTCACTTACAGTGAAAGATGCCTAAATAATACTCTCATAGGCTTTCATTTTAAAAAAAATGGAACATTTACATTTGATTTTATGCTACCCTTGTATGTAAGCACTACTTGCACTTCTAATCAGGTTCTCCTAGGGTATTAAAAGACTTCGTAATAACATTGTTAAATATACCAAAGTGCATTGATACTTTTCACCATCGATAGTGCAAAACTGTCTTTTGAGATGCATCGTTAAGTCTTATTACATGAAGATGCATATGTATATATTCTAAACTCAATCGTATGAGTTAATTTCAAAGTTTTATATGAAATACAGCTTTGACTTCAGTGTTAATACTGAAAATGGAAAATTTTCTTCTGCTATGTTTGTTATTTGTACCAGCTTTATGAAATACGCTACTGAATTTATTAATCTGTCTGAAGGCTGCAGATAATTGGTTTTACAAATGTTTGATCTCATTTAACAATTAGATATTTTATGTCTTAGTTCATAACTTTAATCATGTTACTTTTATATTACTCCTCACTAACCGCAGTTAATACGTATCTTATACTGTCTTAGTGTTTAATGGTCCCTATGAGCTGTATAAAGTTTTAAGTAGCTATATTTTAAGGACGTTCTGTGGCCAAATCTCAGATGACATTTGCATAGATGCTATCACAGTTCCTGTGAAAGCCTGTCATTTCAAATAGCCACTTCCTGAAGCGTACCTATGTCATTAGTGCAATATATTACTTTTCCCTCACAAATGTCATGGGTGATGAGCAGTACTTCTTCAAGAGAAGTGTTTTTTCACATTAAATATAGCCTATGGCTCTTTGGAAAGCTTTGCAATAAGGTTTATCTCTGTGGAAACAAAAGGCTAATCATATACCAGCACCAAGTATTAATGGATCTTCGTGTGTCTGTTCAGATAGGTTAAAGAATTGTAAAATAAATTTTCAGAGTTGTTAATCTTGTAGAAAGTGGTGCAAAGCTTATTTTTATTAATTCTGTCTTTATTAATGTAGGCAGCCAGCTGCAGGGGGTACTGCCTCTACTCCCAGAGCACAGAAGGCCATTGTGAATCATCCGAGTGCTGCCCTAATGGCATTAAGGAGGGGATCAAGAAACCTTGTCTTCAGAGATTTCACAGTTAGTATTGACTCAAGTATTGGATAGTAATTGTTGCCTGCTACTACAGGGCTTTTACTTTTTTTCTCTCTTTATTTTTGTAGGATGAAAAAGAGGGACCAATAACTAAACACATCCGATTAACAGCTGCCTTAATATTAAAAAATATTGGTAAATATTCAGAAT